>NW_016690212.1:1869831-1903677 GCF_001604755.1 Lepidothrix coronata
TGCATAGTTGAGTTTGCATAGTTGAGTTTTTTCAGCTAGAATTCTGTTTCTACATCAATTAAAACTCACTTCCACTTAAATCCTGAACTAACATTGTCCTTTTTTTTGCCCCCTTGTTGTTTATTCTTCTGATGTACCTTACATCTATCTCTAAGCTGCTGTTTAACTAACAAGCCAAGCAGTTTTCAACTTCATTTCTGGAGTGGACATTCCATTTTTATGAGTATACATCCATTCACTTTTTTCCTTAGATCAGTATGAGTTTCTGAATAAAGGGAATTATACACAGCTTTGCTAATGAAGTCTCAACAATGCTGTCTATAGTGACATTAACACTTCTCTATTTTCTAATTCACCTTGGCACATCTTTTTCACAATCTCAGTAATGATTCACAGCTATCCTGCAACTAACCACCATGCCAAGGATCTCTGTTCCTGGAAGACGATAGATGAGCTTTCATTTTACTGCAGAAATTCATGCTGATAATTAAGAAACAGAATCACAGAATAGTTAGGATTGGAAAGGCCTTCTGGAGATCATCTAGTCCAACTCCCCTGCCAACGCAGGGTCAACTAGAGCACATTACACAGGAACACGTCCAAGTGGGTTTTGAATGCCTCCAGAGAGGGAGACTCCACGACTTCCTGGGTTCCTGTTCCTGTGCTCTGTCACCCTGAATGTAAAGTTCTCTCTCACATTGAGGTGGAACTTCTTGTGTTTTAGTTTATGACCATTACTCCTTGTCCTGTCACTGGGCATCACTGAAAAGAATCTGGCACCATCCTCCTGGCACCCACTTTTGAGATATTTGTATGTATTAATGAGATCCTCTCTCAGTCTTCTCTTCTCTAGACTAAACAGGCCCAGCTCCTACTGTCTCTCCCCATATGAGAGATGTTCCAGACTCCAGTCATTTTTGTGGCCCTCCACTGAACCCGCTCCTTGTCTTTCTTGAACTGCAAAGACCGGAATCGAACACAATACTCTAGATGTGGCCTCTCTAGGGCCAAGTGGAGAGGGAGGATCACCTCCCTTGACCTGCTGGCCAAACTCTTCTCAATGAACCCCATATGATGCTGTACTTCATCCAGCTGTAGTCTGCTCCCATTTTTTCTAAGTCTTCACTATCATCCCATAGTGTTATACTTTTTCTGGTAACATATCAGTAGGATTTTAAAACGTGAGCTAAATGATACACGTTAACCCTAAATGCATTTGCTTCTTCAGCATCAGATAGAAGGTATTCTTTAATTTTATTTCAAACCTTTACTTCAATAAAAAATATCCCAGACTCACACTGTAGCAAATAATGCCATTGTAAAATCAATTGTTCTAAAATAGGAAAGCCAGAAAAACAACAAATTCTACATAGAGAGACTACTGCAAGAGCTATTTGATCTTATATGTAGAGGAAAACTGTTAATACTTTTCATTTAGTTGGAAACAGCTGTACTCCTAACTTTACTATGTGGAAAACAGGAGGAGAAATAGCTGTTTAAAAAATCATATCATTTTTAGTGAAAAATGGATACAACTTTGGGAATAATTGCTGTTGCCAGCAGGTTGTTAGAAAATAACCAGTAATGCATTGAAATAAAACGTAGTAAAATTCAGCAGATTTTTAAGTAACTATCAATGTGAAAATGAACTACAATTATCAACTGTTAGCCTTTTCATATATAAAGAGTACAGAATTACAGCTTAAAATAAATTCTCCAGTCACTTACTAGTAGTTGTGACTAGTAGCTACCTAAATGTATCAGGAAACTGTTGCAAAGGGGAGCCTTGAAGTATAAACAGAACGTAACCACTTTATCCCTTTCTGTCATTCTTTTATTGCAAGTTCTAAGAACTTGATCAATGAAACAAGATACCCTAAATTATTATGGTTTTTCACTATCATTTTTCTAAGTGAAGAATTACATAGTGGAGGAGGAAAAGATGCACTGGGATTCACTGAAGATTAAGCCTTACCCTATTGTCTCTTTTCCCATGTCAATCCAGTGAAAGAAAATATTGATAGCCTTTCTTCTATTTCAGTAAGTGTACTGTCCTTTAGAAAAGGGGTCAAACCAATTATTTTCCTGTAGAGAATATGACACAATATTTTCTAATTAGTGAAGTAACTGTTTTTCTGTAAATCCAGTTACAAGACCTAGATCTTGAGTTTTAGTGTGCATGTGCAGAAATGTACATCACATTTATTTAGCTTGGAAAGACTGTTCGTTTCATTATGACTCCTGGTCAGGCACTAAAAGTACTAAATCATGCAACAGTTTGACACCCCAGTGCTGGACATGTTCCCAGCTGCTGATAAGAATCTGATCATCTTTTCCTAAGCAAAATATTGAGTAAAGCAGTAAAAAACCCTCCTGTCTTACACCACCTGTCAGCTGGGCTTCAACCCAGACCACCAGTCTGAGACAGCACCTGTGGCGCTGCTGGATGACCCCCACATTATAGACAAAAGGAAGACAGTCATATCAATTCTAACAGACTTGGCACCTTTGATGCAGCTGATCTCCAAATACTCTTACTTTCATCCCAAAGACAGCTCCACAGGGCAAGCAGTAATAGCCGGAAATGACTTGGGTCATTTGTCTCAGACCACAAATGCTGAACAGTACAGGCATTCCTTTTCTCTTCCCTCTTCAGGCTCTCACAATGCTCACACCCCTGCTACTTAGTCCTCATCAGGATCTAGATCTGCTCAGCAAGAGCAGCAGAAGCAACACACAACATTAAACTCTACCCTATGCCAAGCATGAACATAGACAAATTTTGTAAAAATCTCCTGTTTAAAGAGGAGCCGGTAAGAACTGAATCCAGGAAGGCCAAAATAATGCTGGAAGCTTGAAAGAAGTGCTAAAAAAAGCAAACTTTCTCTAGAATCGCTTCCATTTATAAATATGTTTGTGCCACTAAAACAGGTCACAGCTTCAAAGACTTATTTTCTTCTTCATCTCTGGCTCAGATACCATGGAAGCAAAAATGTCCCCCGGGTTTTAATCTGAGACTTACTGGAACTCACCTGCTTTACAGTCATGGGTTGGTCCTGGTGAAGTGTTACTCATTTCTTCAGATCTGCACTGCATGTATGAAAGGAGGGGGGAACTGTGATTTCACGTGGAAATGAAGCTTCAAATGAGATGAAATTAAAAACCATCAACTAAGCAACAAAAATGTGTTCAAAGTCCAGTTCAAATTTTCAAAGGCCTACACTGGTCCATGAAAGTAACTTTTAACCCCATCAACGTTCCAAAAAAACAAGTATGTTTGTCATTCTTCACAATGAAGTGTAAGAAACAAAAAGTTTATGATGATATAAGCATCACTGTGATACTAATTCCCACAAGATTAATGGAATAGAATCCAAACCCAATTTATTCAGATTAATTTACCTTCATTTTCTTCTTTTACACACAAAATGGAAAGACTCCTATAAATTAATTGAGCTATTTATTCTCCAAAGGAGAGAGAGGGACATGCTTGTTGGCAGTGTTTTATGAACCTGAAAGGTAATGGGGTCCATTAAACTCTTTGACACTTGTTTTTGAGCTTCACAAAATTAGTCTGTACTTCATATTTGAAGTTTTAAAAAGACTAGTTTCCCTTGCCTGATTCATCTACCAGCCAATTTGCTGGTCACAAGAATTTGTGCCATAGATTTTTAGTCCCTTGAGGTAGTAAGTCTTTCATAAAAGGCAAAAATAACAGATGCATTATAACTATCCTGCAAAAGCACATGCCCCAATCACACTTTTTCAATGTTACTGAAAACATAGGAAGAAAATGCATTTATGTTTAGAAACATGTTGTTAATGTAAGATCAATATTCTTCATGGAAAATTGAAATTCATCTTACATAAATCTATTTTTTCATACGTACATAATCTAGTCAGGTAATGGAGAAATAATCTACCGTAACATGAGTCTTATGCTGTGCATACTTGTACTCTAATCGGTACAGACAGAATCACTCTCCAAAACAGGCTGTAGGAAAAAAGGTACTAATTTCCAGTATTTGCAGAAGTTTCACATATAGATGAAAAAGTTTTCAAATGTTGTAGAAACTAAATTGAACAGAGAACTTCAGCACATTTTAAGTCATACCTCAAAACTACCTTTAGAAATCTATCTGATTTCAAAATAAGCTGTGTACTTAATTTCAACAGAAGTAAGAAATATCGAGATACCATCTGCATGAATTTCATATGTAGAAGCTCTTCTTCCTTGGTTAGCTCCACTGGCTCAGACGCTTCTACAAATTTCCAATGTGTTGTTTCAGTATTAGTCACCTTAAATTCAAGTTCAGGAGAAAAAAGTCTTCTCTTTTCACCATTAATTCTCTTTCATTATCTGCAATTGATTTAAAAGGAGTCTTTTCCACTGTTTACAGGCAATAAATCATTCCTCATCTTGCGTGTTTAAACCTGCTCAAATTCCTTATTCTCAGGAATTAAACATTATGGTAATTTTCCTGGAATAATATCAACTGTTAACATATGCAAGTTTTAAATGTATCAAGCAACATTCATTCTGCCTGAGTGCAGTCCCAACAAGAGCTACTTGTGGGAGATAATATATTTGTATGGTTATAACTATTGTGTTTTATAGAACTAAACATTGCAACAGTGGATGAACCTCATGGCCAAGATTCATGTTAAGTGTACACAGCAACTGAATGAGTTTGCCAATACATTTTCTATAAGATCTCAATTTTCCTGTCCCTCAGCTAAAATACTACCAAAGGTAGGAACTAAAATTTTGACAGATTGTTACCACTTTAACTACTCCACTACAGCAGTTCTTGCATTAAGCAAAGAGACAGAAGTGGATGCTCTCAGCAGGTACAGCTTCCTGAGTAGTAGTAATGTTTCGGTCTCAGGAGCCTGTGAAAAGATGAAGAGAGACACAGAGGAAGGCTGGACACAGAATCCACAGCCGGAAAGCAAACATGCAACTCAATGACTTGCAGTCCTACACATATCTCATACTCTATAAACCAATAAAGCTATTTATCTTATAGACCTATCTACAGACCTTGTTGTTATTCGATATCAAATATTTAAGTGCTTTTATATAATTTTGCTGAAAGGACTCACAGAAGAAAACAATATTGCATTTATTTACTGATTAAACTACCTCTAAGTAAAACCACAAATTATTCATCTCAAAAATTCCAGACAAGATTTAAATTGTTTCCAATGAAGAAAAACTAACATGGATGATTCAGAGTATCATATGGTCTTCTCATATGTTTATCCCTCTGTTTATATTTCATATGTGTATCCCTCTGCTTATTTTGTTTTATCTGAACTGTGCAAATCTGTCAGCAAAACTGTGTGGAATGGAACAGATTAAAACAGGAGTAAAAAAATAAGAAATATCCAAAAGATAAGGGAGATGTAAGTAAGAGGAAAAGCAACCAACACACAAACAAGCCTCAGCACGAATTCACAAGCTTTCATTATTTAAAGACAGAATCTTCTCTGACAGTCTCCATCATATGTATCTGATTTAATTCAAAATTTTACTCCTCTATTATTTCTTTAAATGTATATTTTTCCCTTCTAAATGAGGTTAAATGTTAAAAAAAAATTAAAGCAGCAGCAGCAACAACAAAATCAAATCAAACTCATGGCAAAATGTCTGATATTCCAGGGTGCGGGGGGAAAGAGCAAATTTAGAGATGTGGGGGAAAAAAAGTTATATTTTGATCACTTAAGTTCAGCTACAGTGATATACTGAGAGAATAAATATGTGCATTTATAGAAATATACACTGAGAGGAGTAAATCAGAAAGCAAAGAACATGAAATTGGTCAAAAGCATACTTCTGAAGCATTACTCTTTGACATTACAGAAGAGCTCTGGAATTTTCTTTCTATATGCTTTATGTCAGCATCACTTTCAAACAAAGACCAAAACCAACTAGCTCGGATACCTTCTTCCTGACACCCACTTTCAAGATAGATGTCTTTTGTCACACAAAACATGCAGGACCTCAGTAATATTGATATGCATCTGAAATTTAGATGCCCTTGTCATGACAAAGGATATATAACCATCACATCCACCAAGGCTCTCCAGCATTTTGGCAACTTAAAAGGTTTGTTCAAATTACATGCACTGAAACTGAAAGCATATTTTTTCTCAGCACTTCAGTTCTCACCCTCTGAGCATAATCATATCTATTGCTTAATATACTTTCAAAATAATTGAAAATGGCAGAAGAAAACTTAAACTCTAATTTTAGATGTATTATATTTTCTGCACACTGCCAATTTACTAAGTTCTAATAAGGTACTTACACTCAAGCCTACAGTACGCTATATCACAGAGTTTATAATTGGGCTCAGAGAACTTGAGGCAGGGGAAAAAAAGAAACAAAACACAAAAAAAGCCCAATTCTCAAATCTCTGCAGATCTAGCAGTTGGGAGAAAAAGTCTCTACACATATGTCAAGTTAATTTGTCTGAGAAATCACTGGCAAACTGCGATTCACATAGCTGTTCCTGTCATACCAAATAACAGAAAAGCACTTCAGGAAGTGGCAAGACAAACAGTAGGGTCAATTCACCTGACCTTAGAAAAGAAAAATAAGAAAGCAAAACTGAAAAATATAGAGATATAGAAAATTAATACTGGGACTGTATGGCAACACCAAGCACTAAATTCTAAAAGAAGCTCTCAGGAAGGAAATGGTTATCAGTTATTACAAGGAGTGAAAGAAAAGGCAGTGAAATACATTGGGAATGTGCTCTAATAAGATAACATAGGAGATGTTTTCTTGAGTTCTACATATTTGGAGACAAAAAAAATTCAGGGAATTAACTAAAAAAATGAGACAGGTAGGTGGTTCATTTGATTTTGCATCTGTGCTGGTATTAAAATACCAAGAGAAAAATATTGCTTTCACTCTGCGAAATAGAGGATTCTAAAGGACATCCTTTTCCTCTATAAAAAGATGAATTACCTGAGAAAACATTAGACAATGAATTTTAATATTCCATATTCTGTATACAATGTCAATCTTATGAAGTCAGTGTAATATTTGTGCCAAAGAATATACTGGTATACCTACATTGCCATCAAATGTCAGAATGGAAAAAAAAAAGCATTAAGCTGTTTCATAGGAAATGCTTTTGAAATGTCACCAACTCAAGTATTATAAATTGTTTTTAAACGAATTCAACGAAATTATATCCAAAATACTCAAACTCCATTTATTGTAATTACAACTGGCAGTTCATGCAACTTATCATCCTAAGAGTCACAGCAGCACTTCATAGAACTCTGCAAAAACACTGGGAAAGGAAGCCCTTCTAATACCATAAATGTTAAAAACTTTCTTCAATAATGTTCTGGTTTTGGCCAGGATAGGGTTAATTTTTTTGCAGTAGCCAGGAGGTGGTGCGCTGAGGACACAGAGATTATTCTTTACCACCTCAGTTCATTGCTAGGGCAGGAGAAAGGGACTCTTGCAGGGAGAAGGGGTTCCTTCTGGTCAGGAAAACATGGTGGGTAGAGCATCCGGGATTGTTTATTGTCGCAGGGTCCACAGTGAGAACTTTTGCATGTAAATCACACTCTCTTTTATACATTTTTGTTATTCATATTGTTGCTGCTACTGTTCATTTTCTTATTTCACGGCTGTTTGCAGCAAATTTTTCTTACCTCAACCCATGATCTTTGTCTTCTGTGCCTCCAGTTGAAGGGGAGAGAAGGGGGAGCAGCATGTAGGTCTTTTTAAGTGGAATTACTAAACTGGAAAATATCATTCCTAAATCTCAACAATTAAGGCATTCTAAAGAACATTATAATAGAAAATAATTACATTTGTAGACAAGATCGAGGTAGAGCTCCCCAGTAACACAGGCAGCACAACCAGAATTGGTCAGCTTTAAGACAGAATGTCCATGAAGATATATACTCTGGAAAAAGGTGAAAAGCAATATATTCCTTGAACAAAAACATATTGATAAAAGAATGAGGTATTGAAGGCAACAAATCTCTCCAGATGAAAAGGACTGTAAAAACAGCACTCACAGTGAAGAATGTAGAACTGGGGGAACATCTCAGGTCATAAAACCCAATATCCTCCCAAAAATAACCACATAACATGAACATTTTGATACATAGCTCTTATGTTCCAGGTGAGAGAGAAGGAAGAGCAGAAGTCAAGGGGGTGGCACTTCAACGCTCAATGCACTTTGTACCTGGTTTTATATTCAAGGCAAGCATTTCTAGTCTTCTTTGCCCTTTATGCTTCTTATATACATTGTTCACATTTAAACCTTTCCTTACCTAAATCAGTAGCAGATAAAGGTTATTCAAATGTTTTAATCACACTATAAAAGGTTGCATGGGGAATGTGTTCAATATTGTTCCATATGGAAGAGGCTTAAAAAATGAACAAAAAAGAATGGTAAAGCTGATAACTTTTGATACAGTCCTTGAAAATTCACCTAGTTTCCAACTTTTGGGGGAAAGACAGCATTTTTTGAGTGGTAATACTGACAAAGAAACCAGAGACTTTATAGTAAGACAAAACACATCGCAAAAAATATTTGGGATACAAGCTGTTTTGCAAAGATGTTTTCCGACTATCCCAGTAATTTATGCCAACTACATCCCTCAAATTGTACAAATCCTTTGCTGCAGTTGTTCAATATCTTGACCTACATTCTTAATTAATCTGTATCACAAGCCCATTTTTCTATGTTTTTTTCTTCCGTACAGAAATTCTGAATCAGTTACTTGACATGAAAATAAAATAAGCAGCATTCTAAAGATGTTTTAATGAAGGACTAGATTAATGTGATAACACGTATGTTAAAATCTTAGTAAGTTGTCCAACCTGCCTTATAGTCAACAAAGACAAGCACTTCTGCAGCACAAGTTACCTCAAACTACATCATGTATCTAAAAGAGGTCACATGAACTGCATTGTAAAAATGTCTATGTTTCCACTGACTTTACAATGAGATTACGGTAAATATAGATGACTATACTGCAGAAATCTAAAGTAAGGAAAGACCAGTCCTGTTCAGATGAAACTGAGACTATTTCTCAGATGTTTCTTTTAATCTATCTGGATCTGAGTTCCACAACATATATATTTGGTTTTGCTGGTTTTGGTTGTTTGTTTGTTTTACAGTTGGAGATAACTTAAAAAGAAGACATCTCTGAAAATTCCTTAAAACGATATCTTAAAAGAATCATTATTCCAGGTATTAGGCTATACAAAGACATGTTAGGTCAAATGCTTTATAGCAGGTAATTTCAGGGAAATTATTGCCTTTAAGAAACACTCAGTGATTACAAATTTTAAAGCCTCTTAGTTTTATTTTAAATATTGATGTGGGTTTTACTGAGCACATATATACATCAAAACCATATATAGTCTCATCTTAAAAATAATGTTCAATAAAGTACTACTGACCATAGATACTTAGAAAGCTCTGGAACACCTTTCTGATATTTTTCAATAAAATTATTTGCAATATTAACTCAGATTATAATATTAGTTCAATTCAGAAAATATTTTTTATTATTCAAGTCTTTATATAGAACTACTTTGGATTTTTTTCAGTGTACAAAAAAATAATAGAAGGAGTCACATTTCTTTTAGGTTGCACAAAAGAAAAGTGTCTATCTATTTTTTGGTTCAAAAAATGAGAAACTGGTGAACTCTTTCAGTAACACTAGACAATGCTAACAGTAACAGGTAACCTTTCATGCTTGTTATGCTTGTACTTAGTTTAATTTAAAGCAAGAGAACAAAAGTCATAGATTGGTTTGGGTTGGAAGGGACCTTTAAAGACTATTTAGTCTTAACTCCCCTGTTATGCACAGGGACAACCCCCACTAGACCAGGTTGCTCAGAGCCCCACCCAGCCTGGTCTTGAACACTTTCAGGGATAGGGCACCCACAGCTTCTCGGGGCAACTCGCCACCCTCACAGTAAAGAACTTCTTCCTTATATCCAACGGGAACTACCCTCTTTCAGTTTAAAACTATTGCCCTTTGTCCTGTCACTACAGGCTTTTGTAAAATGTCTCCCTCCATCTTTCTTATAAGCCCCCTTCATATATTGCAAGGTCTTTCCAGAGCCTTTCCTTCTGTAGGCTGAATAATCCCAAGTCTCTCTGTTGGTCTTCATAACAGAGGTGCTCCAGCCCCCTGACCATTTTTGTGGGCTCTCTCTGGGTCTGCCAGAAGTGGTGCCAGAAGTCACTGTTCCCACAGCATTTTGACATTTCTGCTTGCAATCAAACCACTTGAACAGTGGTTTAGCTTAGCTTAAGCCCACTTCTGTCATCTGGTTAAGATGTTCTGCCAAACTTTGCACTGGTCTAGTTCAATGGAAAAAAAGGAATATGCTGAAAGGAATACTGACATCTCAGAAAGTGATTAGGTATTTCAGGTTAACAGTATCTCAATTTATCAGTGCATCATCTCTTAGAACACTTTTGTCAAAATCAGAGTTCTAAGCTAACCAGCAAAAAAAAAAAAAAAAAAAAAAAAAAAAAAAGACTTCCAAGAGCAAAGGTAAAATCCACCATAAATTATAGTAGGATTAACAAGAACGCAATAAGAATTCCCATTTACTTTTCATTAGACATTAGAACACAAAATTTCTTTTTCATATGTAGTGATTTCTCATATCTGTAAGAATTAAGGACCCTTCTCTCAGATGATGCATACCAGAACCAGCAGGTTCTATAGTTATGCTTAAATACATTTCATCAGTACAGTTCTTCCCTACAGTGGATGAAAAAACAGGAATTAATCCAACCAACATAACTTGCAGTTTGAAATGTTACCAATTTCCTAGGCATTCTGTATTGGGGTTTTACTCAGTTTTTGGTACAGTAGATACAAATAGAACACATCTGTTAACTATGTTCTGGAATTAACCTTGACACAAAACAACACCAGAGACAGTCCCAGTTACGGACCTTCAAAACACCAACAATGGGGTCATAGCATAAATTGCTACTTTCAGTCACAGGCAGAGGCAGAAGGATGCTTTATTACGTAAGGTATGTGATCCTAAAATCATCCTAAGATCCTACTCTCTCTTGTTGGAAGAACAGGAGACACCAGTCGTGGAGGACTTAAAGACAAGGGTCAGACACAGGCATGTGTTAACTCGGGCTGCAAGAGAATAAGGCAGTTCAGCAGAGGGATCATCTACAATGGCTGGTAGCAACAGGACAAAGGGTAATGTTTAGAAGGGCTAATGCCTTCAAACTGAAAAGAGGAAAGGTTTAGATTAGATATTAGGATGAAATTCTTTACTGTGAGAGTGTTGGGGCACTGGAACAGGTTGCTCAGAAAAGCTGTGGATGTCCCATCCCTGCAAGTGTTCAAGACCAGGCTAGATGGGGCTTTGAGCAATCTGATCTAGTGGCAGGTGTTCTTGTCCATGGCAGGAGGTTTGGAACTAGCTGAAAGGTCCCTTCCATCACAAACCATTCTACAATTCTATGAGTTAAAAATACTAAAAAAAAAAAAAAAAAAAAAAAAAAAAAAAAAAAAAAAAAATCAAAACTAAAAATAAGTCACACCAATGTACAGCCTTGAAGGGAATTGTAACAATCAGAAAAATAGTAGCTACAGGTCTCTCTACATATAGCTTGTGTTTTCTTCAATAGCAGCATACCATTTGGCAAAACAAAAAACATTTTGTTCTAAAAAAAACTTCCTTATTGCTGTACTGTGCCACAGGCACAGAAGTGTTAAGATCTGCAAAACCACAGATGATATTGAGTAACTAGATGTTACTCAGTAGAGAACCAGAGGACTTGTTGCTCAGAGACTCCTCCAAAAAAGTTAAAATCCTCACCGCAGAATTAGATGAGATACATTCTTGTTATCTGAGAGCAATCAAGTGTTTGAAGAAAGATGTCCAAAGACACAGATCAAAATAATACATAGGCCACACAGTTTTGAGGACATCAAAAGATCATCACATGAATGCAAAACTCCACGCATTTTAGCCAAAGAAAGTCCCTTGAAAAACATGCACAAAGTCTTTGAAATAAACCTCTATACCAAAAATATTGGAAAAGATAGTCTAAATAAGGTCCATATATTTTCAATTCTGGTAACTTATTTCCATTGCAAGAATAACCACTGATATAGATGGATATAGTGGGAAACAGATAGGAAGAGAAACTAGAAGGAAATGGGTATTTTCAATTAAATATGTGGCAGAGGAGTATTCCATATATTTTCGCATAGGTATACATTTGCAGGGCTAACATAAAACCATATCCATGAAGAGATGACTTCCCAGAACATCTACAATAAGCAAACTGGCCAACCATCTGTGCAAAAAGGAGTGTAACTTAAACAGAGAAAAAAATAAACAGATCCTCAGTCCAACAGTCGAACAGCACACCTGATCAAACACGAGTCTAAGCGTGAAAACATTCTGGTTTGAATTTAGCAAAAAAGAATATGCAGACCAGGAAGACTGACGTTAATCAAAGCTATCTGGATTTGCCCATATATCTAACACTTCTGTACACAGTTCAGTATCCAAGTGCATTTTTTAGTTATTGATAACATTCAAGGCACACCTCTAGTAAACATTATTGACATGCCAGATGCTGGACTACCTGTCTATGTGTGTTTTTCATGTAATACACTTACAGTTAGAGCACTCTATAAGAAAGCACTAAATTACATCTTAAAACCTGAGAAATTTCAGACTCTGCTTCTAGTAAAGAAGCATAAGTGAGAAAATACCCACTCATAAGGGCTAATCTCAGTTAAGGACTTACTACTACTTCTTCAGTGGAGTCACTAAGCAAAGACTAAAAGATTAATGGGACCCCAGTCAAGGAAAATCCAATCTAGCCTCTGTTTACACACTTAGCTGGAGCTGGGGGCCTCTAGTCCATGCTCCCAATACTGTTTCATAGTATATGGTAAGAAAAATATAGCACATTACATAAATCGCATAAAAAAAAGCAAGTCAAAGAGGTCTCAGTCTCTCTCCTTTTGATCCTCCTGAAAGACACGGGATACTCCTCTGCCATATATTTAATTTAACATATCCATTTCCTTCCAGTTTCCCCTTCCTACCTGTTTCCCATTATATCCATCTATATCAGTTGGTTATACTCACAATGGAAGTAAGAGTTACCAGAATTCAAACACATTTGAGAAATTGAAAATGGTGCTTACTTATCCTTAAAGAGTTGAATTCAACATTAAAAGCGGTAAGAAGACATTTTGTATGTTGATGCCAACGACTTCTATGTAATACATCATCACAGACTACAACACAACTAGTGAGACAATCTCAGTGTCAGTTTGGTACTCATGTTGACAGGTAGCATGTGGTAGAGGCCATTAAGTGCAAAGCACTGGTTTTATCTCAAAAACTGAACCTATTTTCAAGGGGAGCAGCTGGGATGTTACATAAATAAACAGGATTCAATATCTTGCTTTTCTTATTTAGTGTCAGAAAAGCATTGCTTTCCATTCCTATATACAAAGTAGACTGAAAGAAAGGTTTGACTAATGACAGTTGCTTCTATGTCACATTTATTCTGTTGTAGAGTTTGGGAAAAATACAGTAATTCTTGCGGAAAACATAATAAAATTACAGATCAGCGGAAAATATTTCAAAAATCTGTGGTTTTCATTTTTGAAAACAGAGAAATGATACAAGATCAGTAACAGGAGCTGTAGGCTTTCATTCAGAAGTGACTTGTTTGCATCCAACATAAATTTGCAGTGACCATTTACCACCTAACAGCTGCTCAGCAGCCTACGCATGATGATATGGTAGCTCCTGTTGGAGAGGTGTCCAGGTGACAGTCACAGTTAGTTACCATCCCTGCTGGCAGTCTCAAGTAGCATAAAGGAACAGTAAGACCTAGAGACCATAATAGCCTGTGTCTTCTAGACAGAAAGCGATTCCAGAACGGGACAACAAAAAGGTGTTTCTGCAATTAGCAGTGTCTACCTAATCTGTAACAGGATGTCAATTTAAGGTGTAGTCAATATAATATTTTTCATGAAAACTTGTGGTTTAACCCCAGCCAGCAGCCAAGCACTACACAGCCACTCTCTCACTCCCCCACCAGCGAGATCGGGGAGAGAATCAGAAGGGTAAAGTGAGAAAACTCATTGGTTGAGATAAAGACAATTTAATAGGGAAAGCAAAAGCCGTGCATGCAAGCAAAGCAAAGCAAGGAATTAATTCACCATTCCCATGGGCAGGCAGGTGTTCAGCCATCCCCAGGGAAGCAGGAGTCCATCACACGTAACAGTTATTCAGGAAGACAAATGCCATCACTCCAAACCTCCCCCCTCTTCCTCCTTCTTCCTCCAGTTTATATATTGAGCCTGATGTCATATGAATATCTCTTTGGTCAGCTGGAGTCACCTGTCCCACCTGTGTCCTCCCATACAGCCCCAGTCTCATCAGCATGGCAGTACAAAAAGCAGAAAAGGCCTTGACCCTGCATAAGCACTGGTCAGTAGAAACAAAAATATCTCATTATTAGATATATATGTGTGTGTGTGTGCAGCACAAATACAGAACATAGCCCCATACTTGCCACTGTGAAGACAACTAACTCTACCTCAGCCCAAAGCAGGACTATTTGCATTTTGCATGGTTCCACGTAAAATCTTTGAGACACCTTTTTTTATTTATGCTAAGGGGTTTTTCTGCTAAACAAATTCCACAGATTGAAATGGCAGGCTGCAGAATCAGCCATTTAATATAACCTACCAGTATGTTATCATTACAATGTACTTATTTTGTACTCTGACAGCAAAAGAAATAATGAATTAGGAGATTGCCTCTTTCCATTCCTTCTTACTGTGAAAGAACTTGTACTTACAATGCAGAACTGTAGAGTTACGGGAAATATTTTGCATTTTGGAGGTTTATATTCTTTTTTCCTACTACTATCATCATTTAGTCAGCATAAATTCTGGGCTTCATACTGCTCTCTTCCATACACAGTATTTAAAACAAGAAGGTCAATTTTCTAAGTACTATTCAGTTTTGCTGGTTCCTTTCAAAAAAACCCATTTGCTCAGCCTTAGAATTATTACCTTAACAGAACAGCATAGGGCTCTAATGATCTATTCCTTATGCTTACAAAACAGTATAAAATAAGGAAAACCAAAAGCTCATAACAGCCACAACTTTGCTAAAAGCTGAATCATATGTTGTTTAAAAAGTTATCATTTACATATAAAAAGCTCCTCAGTATTTACAGCAGAGTCAAGCGAATAAATGCACTAAAAAGTACTTCTGAATCAAAACTATGTTATTTAGATTCCTGATGTAGCATGCAGCTGTGATACCACAGAAAATTTCCTTACTCTTACCAAACTTTCTAACATGGTAAAATGCATATTCCAGTTACAAAGAAGAAAAAAATAATTCATTTTACCTTTACAATATGAGGCATTCACTGTAGGTACTTCTCTCTGGTCTACTACTGTTCATTAAACAAGTATGTGGGATGCATGTCTGGGATCCAAAAATGTCACAACTCCTTTAATTCTAAATTGTCATTGAAGGTGGCCACCCCCTACCAGGACAACCTTCTGAGGGTGTTTTTTCTTTTACTGATGCTTCTGCTAAGTAAGCTAACTCCTTGTTGATGACACCAAGGACCATAAACAGCCTATTTCTACTACTTCATTTTTGTCTTCTCCTGTTGAGAGCCTACCAAATTAGACCATTTTTCTTCAGTTGAAGAATATTGCATTATATTTATCACTATAGCAACTAACTTAATTGATTTGATGCAGGTTTCTCTTCGACCATAGGATGGAGCCACTATCCCTAAGTATAATCTAAACATTTAAGAAAGAAAAAATTATCAGTTTATCATTTTACCATATCAATGGGAATATAATTGGGCTTCAGACATTAAAGTATAAACGACAGCCTAATGGGCTGTACATGTACACCCAGAACATGCTTTATAAATACGCTTATCTGCAAGAGGAACTCAGAGTATCATGTTTACTGGTTGCTCTCAGTAATAGGGATGACTATTGTACAACAATTTCCAGAAACAAAGATTGACAAAGTAATTAGGAGAAGGAGAAGCAATGTTCATATAACTGATTCAGGAATAAGATTTGTCATTCTAAGAGCTTAGAAATGGATATAAGCAAGGTAGATCAAAAATTTTATTTACAGTGCTATAAAAAAATGGAAAAATGGAAAAGTTCTAATTTTGTTTTTGAAGCTGCAGAGATCGATTGTAGTAAAATGATACAGTGAGAGAATCCAATATGAGGTTAGTGTAATTAGTTTGATAATATATTCGCCTTTATTGTTTTTTACAGAATGAATGCTGCTTGATATCAGAAATTTAAATAGGTATACTTCCATATACCTGAATATACTGTGTGTGGAAAAATATAGAACACCTTACATAGTCAAGTTCCTTCCTTTTACTTCTTTCCTTTCACTTTGTAAGAAATATGGCAAGCCTGTTATTTTTAAAACATTTTTAAAATCATCATGTCTCCCTCCACACCCAGTTATCCTTTTCTTCAAAAAAGGAATCAGATGAAAAAAGTCTGGTTAAACTTTAGCTGATTTTTAAAAGAATTCATAAAATCTTAAGTGCTACTTTAGCTAGAAACTGCTTCATTTTTTTTAATCTTGATTTTAAACACCTTCCCTCTTTCCACAGAGCAAAAAACATATTTTGCAATGTTTCAAATATTACTGCTAGAAAAAACGTTCATGGTGCTTCATTAACATTTGGAATTGCAGTTGTCAAATCAGTGAAGCATTACATAAATGGTAGAGTGTTTTGACACTGCATATTTAAGTTGCATGATGCTTTTCAGTGCTATAAGAAATGAAGAGCGTACTACATGTTTGAGGAACACCATCTACGCTGGCTGAGAGAACTAATCAGAAACTGGTCCCTTAAGCACACCAGAAAATGCCTTCAGATTATCAGCCAACATTTGTATTGTACAGCATCAGTAAACAATGCAAAAAATAAACAATGCACAATATGTAATAATTCAAAGGGACAACTTCATTCCTTAGAACAAAACGTTGTCAAACCTCTCACTGCTGAACATAAAATGTTTTTAAATGTCAGAGTTTATGGTTAACTCTTTCTGAGGCCATGCTAATAGAAAATATATGCAGAGAAGAACTCACATCATCTCATAAAAAGCCTGGGACTCTCCAGGCATTTCTAGCACACACTTAATAAAATATTTCTTATTACTAACATCCAGATTAATTCCCTTTACACTTGAACTACTCATCCTGTAATATGCACTCCCAGCATACACATAAATTCTTTTAAATCTCACTATGTTGTTTAGTATATCCTCTATATTAAGAGATTGAATATGGCATTATGAACAAAATTATATTATTATTTTAAAGTGTGGCCACTTTAATGTGATTTTTTTAATGAGAAGTGTAATGCAAAATGTGCTAAATTAAAAAATAATTACAAAATATGTTATTCTTTTTGGAATAAGCCATTTACACTGTCACCAGTATGAAGAGTCCTTGTAATATGCAAATAAAAGTGAATTACAGGTTCTCTTAACCAATTAAAATTTTGTTTCAGAAAAAAGAACCAAAACAAAACACACAGAGAAATGTGAATATAATATAGTTGAAGGGAATGGAATATAGGGTTAAGAAATGCAGCAGTATCCTCTTGGAAAACAGCATCTATTTCCTATTCATCATAACCTACACCTATTACAGCTCAACAAGACAAGTCTACAAAATCTTTTATGCCACAGCTAATGAAATGAATACACACCATAGGTAAATTACAAACCTCTTCATCTTAGGTTGGGAAAATACACTGTAGATTCATTTTGGCAAAGCTGTGCAGGTCTCTCCTGATAAATTACATATTTTTTTATTATTGCATAGAAACAGTTTTGTCTATTCCCTTTGAAGCTTTCCCACTTTGGTACTATGGACTAACTTGCATTCAACAGAAGTATGGGCATTAACTCTATTTACATTATTTAACTGCTTGAAAATGATTCTTGCCAAGAGCAAAACAAACAAAGAAAAAAAACCTGGAAAAAATAGACCTTTAAAAGTATTACGTACTTGATTCTTACAGATACCTTATCCACAACTCAATGCTATTAATCGACAATCTATCAAGCCTGAAAAAAAATATACAAAACTCTGATAGCCTGAGATGAAGCTCTGAAACTGACAAAACGAACTAAACTGCTGAGGACATGCCAAGGAAGTGGCAGGGTTTGTTCCAACGGAATTTCAGTCACAGAATCACATATGATCCCAGGGATGTTGACACCTCTCACTTGATTAAGTTTTTGCTTCCTAAAAGGATGAATATAAACAAAAAAGCTCCTTTTCATGGATGATGGATGGAATTAGGAGAGTGTGTACACGGAGAGAGCAGTCAGGGAGAAATCTGCTAACATCTGATAATAAACAGTGAACACTGGATCACAGTTACTATCGCTACAAAGTTTGTTTCTAAAATCCAAGAGATGTTACTGTTTGGACTGGAAATGCCACATCTACAACCTAAGGACATCTCATTCTCCTGAGAAGCAGCAATACTTAAGTATTGGTCTAACTGCTTTACCATAAGGAACTGAGGAGAGACGTGTTGAGGGGCAAGTCTAAGACAAAGTACCTATGCCTGCCAGCTTCACAGCTTGGCCTTTGCCAGAAGCATTACCTCAGGTGGGAAGGGCGTAGACCTATGCCCAGCAAACGCACCACAACAAATATGTACTTACTGCAGTAAGCGATTAGGAGACTGGCCAGGATCATGATAGCCCAGAAAGTTGAAGACATGCTTGGCAAGGTGTTGGCATCTTTCCTACTGCTTCTCCTGGGAGATGGAGCCATTGAAGCCACTTCCCCGGTGGGGGGGAAAGTCAGACAGTTTCACCAGCCAGCTCTCCCCTTGACTGATGGGCTTTCTCCAGGTGTAATCCTCAAGGAAGGCATCTTCCAACGACCCTGCGGTTTATCATCAGCAACATGGTTCTGTTGCAGGAATCATCTTCCAGCCAGAAAGCCAAGACGACTCTAACACCTGCGATACTTGGGCGCAGTGGCCACTGCCAGCTTTCTTCTTGTCACTGTGGTGGGATTCACTGGCGTGGAGGGTTTCACTGCGGCTTGGACGCCACGCGTGCTGCTGAGCTTCGAAGATGTCCCACGAACGACCCTCTTTTTACTTTTTTTTCCCCTCTCCTTTCCTTTTTTAATTTGCAGAAGTTGTTCCGCTTGTTGTCCTCTCCCCCGCCTCTCCGCTCCCCGGGGCAGCCCCCGCCGGTGGGTGCGGGCCCTGGCGGTGCTGACGCGGGGCCTCCCCCCGCCCGCCCGCCGCTCTAGGGCGACCCCCGCTCAGGGCGTCGCCGCCGCCCAGCGCAGGGCAGCATGTCCGCGGGGGCCGCCGGCACCGAGGGGCGAGGGCAGACCGGGGCCACCGCCGCCCGCCCGCGGGGCAGGGCTGGGCCGGGCAGTTCCGCGGGGCGAGGGCGATCCGCGCCCCAGCGCAGCGCCCGCGGGGGAGCGGGGGGCGACGGTGCCCGCCAGCTGCCGAGAGCAGCGGCGGAGCCGGACAGCCCCGTCCCCCCCACCCAGTCCAGCCTGAGCTCCCCTCCCAGCCGGTCCTGCGGCTCGACGGGGCGAGAGGCGGCCGGGACACTTCAGGTGGAGGGTCGCGGTGACAGGTTTTCTCCTCTCCGTGCGCCGCCCGCTCCGCTCTCAGGTTCTGCCGCTACAGCGGCGCCGGCCCTTCAAGTAACCAGAAGCAGGAGGAGGAGGAGGGGGCCGGCGGTCACGCCCACAGGTGCACAGCGCTCGGAGCACAGCAGTCCTTCCCCTGCTCCGCTCCGCCAGCGTGTCCCCGCCGGAGGAGGGCTCCCGCACCGGGTCCCGCATCGCCCCCGGCCCCGCTCCGGCCCCGCTCCAGCCCCCGCTCCCCTGCTCGCGGGGCGGTGCCGCGCCCGGCGGGTGTGGGGAGGGAGGGACCGCGGGGGGACTGTTCCCGCAGCGGCGGCTCCCGGCCCTGAGGGGCAGGCGGTGGGAGCTGGGGCTGCCGAAGGGCAGGAGGGCGAGCCCTGTGGCTCAGGGGGGCAGAGCAGGGTCCGGCCCCCAGCGTCTGCCCACGGCCTCCCGCGGAGAGGCGGCTCGGGGGAGCCGCCGAGCGGGGAAGGGAGCGGGGGCAGTGCCCGCCTGGAGCCCTCTCGAGGAATCTCTCTTCCCGACTGAGACGGGGTCTCGGCTGAAGGAGAAGTGGCCCAGGGAACTCTCTCTCCGCCCCCTCACCTGCACGGTGCGGCTCGAAGTCTCCACGGTGCATCCCACCTAGACACGACCATGGGTGTAAAAGGAAACAATTTCTCTTTCTGTAACCATCTGCAGTCCTTACGGATCCTTATGGGAACATCGGTTTCTCTCACTGAAATGGCAGCGACACATCAATATGAAACTCAGTTTAGAGGGCTTGAGTTCATATATCTGCCAGTAGCCCTTACGGTAATAATAAAAAACTTAAATGTTTTAGGAGGGACCAGGTAGTTGAGCTTTTCCATAGCAATGTCTTCAAATTAATATTTTAAGTTCTGCAGAAGGTAGTCATGTTCCAAGTACAGGAAGACTTGGCAAGACTAGAAGAGGAGCTTGGTCACAAAATGTCCCCATTGTCTCCTCCTTTGTTTTACTTGCATAATGAAAATACCATGAAAAAGCTGTTCCATATTCCTTCAGAAGTCCAGGTTTGTCTGATTTTTTGCCTCTTAAATATCTGGACTTAAAATTGCATATGAATAATGGAATATTTACAAGACAAAACTGTATGGACTTGTTAAATACAGCTATACTTGACTAGATACTTATAACTAAGTTCATTTTTGCACCATGAGGACAATGCCAATGTAATCTCTTTGATTTTAGAGAAGATTTTCTACCAGACTAGTTTCATTCTGAACTGGTAGGGCAATAGGTTTATGTTTTCAAACATGCTTCACAGAGATGAAGCTTTAACTCTCATTTGGGTGCAACTACATTTGGGTACCAGAACACCTCTCAAGATGTGACTTTCTTTTCCCTTATTTTCATGGGAATTTCTTTTCTATTATATTTAAGAACTGGAATAAAACAAAACGCAAACATTAAGACAACATACTAAGCTGTATTCTTCTTCCTCATATCGTTTAAAAGAACATTTCATTATTACTTTGTATGTAGAGAATAAATCTTTGGAACACTTTCTATCCCTGACTTAGACACTATATTTTCTCTATAAGTCAATATAAATTGCATATGTCGTTTGGAATCCTGAACTATTACTTCAGTTTGATATTACAAAGTTCTGTTGCATCATGAGTTTTTTAAAAAAATAGGACTTTCAAAATTCCTAGTCTCAGAATAAACGTAAATAAGTGTTAAGCAACAAAAATGCCTTGGCGTGACATGCTGCCGTTCGCTGCAATTCCAGGACTAACATGCAAATTAATCAGTTTTCTGTATGTATGAAAAAAATAAATATTTCCATTACAGATGTAAGTAATGAATGTACAGTTGAATAGCATACTTTAAATATTACTAAAAAGAAAAAGCATAAGTATCTTGAAAGAGATATATAGTATAATGTATAGATTGGGAGACTTTAAAGCCACAAGGAATATCTGCAGCGGTATATAGGACACTATACTTTTCAGTAGAGTGCACAGAATTTTATATAGTAAATCTTAGAGTTTACCCAAGAAGTTGTGGTTATACAAGAGGATTTCCCTTGGAAATACATCCAGCTTTCAGCCTGAGGAGTGGGAGTCATGATTACTGTTCATCTAAATAAAGCTTGAAGATTGATGTAGAAGCTGAATTCTTGCTTTGATAATTCTGAAAGCTGACATTGTTCACTTGAAACCAGGTTAATTCCCATGTCAGAAAACTACTCAGTTACTCAGAAAGTAAGGTACCACTCACTGGAAACAAGAACCACCAAGCTGGGGCTTTGTGTTTCTATACAAGATTATATAGAGAGAAATATAAGAAAGATTTTCAAACATTGCATTCTGATTTGATTGTCAAAGACAAGATAAGACTTAAAGTCTCTCTTAAAATGTAATTTTAGGTCACTGCTGATTTGTTCTGTAAGTATATGTTGATCCCCAGTAACAGCTTGGCTGTTCTGCCCTGTCTTATACAGAAAAGTATTTGACACTACTCACAGAGTAAAGTCTTACTCAATGAAAAAGTGGCAGAATGTGATCTCAAATTAATTTGCTTGCCTCTTTCTTGACATGTCCCACTCACATTGATTTTCAAGGAAAATGTGTGAAGTCTCTCTTCAATGCCTCCCTCATCTCCCAGGAAATTCCCAGTATTCAGACCTCTATGTACAGAAAGGTAGAAACAATGATTAAAATCAGGGACAGATGTCTGAAAGCTGAAAATAAAATAGAAACCCAAGTTAAAAGCTGTATATCAAAGTGAAATACCCTTTTCAGAAATCAGATTTGTTCTTTGTCAAAGACACACATCTCTCATTGCCATTGCTGTTGGAAGAGGTAATATTTACAAGGAAATTAAACTAATATTTAAGCTATTTATTAAGATAGGCTGTGCCATTGCTCTAACTGAAATTATAAGCAAAATGTATCTATTGACTTAGAAACAGGCATAGTTTGAAGCCTGATGTAGCAATGTGTCAGAGTTTGTTCTTGATGTGTATATGCATCGCTGCTTTCTGCTAGAATGTCAGACCTGTAAAGCCTGTGTAGTGATGTTGACCTCTATTACAGATGCAACGTACAGAGGATAAATTTTAACATTCATTTAGCATCAAGGATGTACATGAGAGAGGGTAGATAATGTTCCTCAGGTCTTTGCAGAGACACTTTCCGTTTTTTCTGAGTTTGCTTATTTACTTTGAAAATAAAAGGATTAGGTAAATAGTGGGTAAATTCTGCGGCAGTGCACTGATTTAATGTACTTCATAAAGAATTAACAACCAAAACCATTCAAGCCAACAACTGAGTTTTTGCTTTAGATAATTATTCAATTGGTTCTAAATGTTGATGTCAAGGAAAGAACAGGATAATATCTGACGTTATTGTTTACATCTGTTAATTTTGAGATAAATGTGAGTAAAATAGATGTAAAAGAATAGCAGCAGTTAAAACTTTTTTACAATGTTAAAAACATGAATTACGTACTAGAGCTATGTAATATAAACTTGTTTTATCTCAACAGCATTTTCAAGGGAAAAGCAGTGGAGCTTAATACTAAGAAAGTAAGGACTTTGTTTATTTAATCATTTATCTTTTCAACAAATTAAATGACTCTGTATGTCTAACATCCATAGCACCTCTTTAACAACCATAGCAAGTATTAGAAAAAAAAATAGAAGAGAATTGCAATTTTCTCTGTCTTCCTTGAGAAGAAGGGACCAGTGGAGACCAGTCAGGGGATGCAGATTCATGGTTAAAAAATAGCAATGATTTTAGTTAGATTTTATGAGAAGATTTTGTGTCTATATTTACTGATCTTAGGTCATCCTTGGAAAAAAATGTTCTAACTAGACTCATAACTTAATGATTTTTTTTAAATACCTTCTTTAGTGCCCGTAATATTGACCATCTATTTAGTAGGGAAGTTTTTGCTATTGGTTTGCATGAAGCAGAAAATTAGTATTTCTGACAAAGAAAGAGAAAGGAAGAAGGAGAGACTGAGTGTGTAGATGCATGCTGATTTCATTGTGAAATTATAATTTAGAGAGTTCAGTCCTTCAACAACAGAAATGATATTTGAGTGTAAACAGCAGTGAACCGCATATGTCTGAAACTATGGGATAAGCCATTATTTCAGTAAAAGTCTTTATTTACAGAGTACTTTAAAAATTTGTGAGAGATGTTTTGATATGTGTTCATGCAACGAGCTTTTTAAGGTCGGTAACAGTAAGGTCCTTAAGAAAAATCCTCCTAATGCATAGTCAAAATATATTTAGAGGGAAACTGTTGACCGCTCAGTGACCAAAGCCAAGTCATGTTGCTTTATGTCACTGTATTGTCTGCATGCCAGGTGCTCTCACTAATAAGTGCTTTTGTTGGTTTTTACAAACACATAACTGCAGTCTATTACTTGTAGGCTGTGCCTTTTCACTGATCTTTCTGTAACAGATTCAAGCTACTAGTTAGTAGTGGGTTTTTTGTTTTTCTAGCCAATATTAGTTTAGCTGGGTTTTTTTTCTAACTTTTATTGCCCATCAGTGACGTTATAGATATTGTTTGATATAGATACAGTTTGAAAAGCTGTATGTGGTTTTGATTTAACACGAAAGCTTTCATAAGTTATAGAAAATCCTCACCCATAAAACAAAATACATGAAGTTGTTCACTGACAGCTATGTTAACCTGTCCAATTATTTGCAAAGTCAAACATTTTTAAAAAGCAAGAAAGTGACAGTGGGAATGTGTTGCCAATACAAAACATTTTTATACCTGTCTGTATAACTGCTGTGTTGTCACAACGTCTGCATTATGATCCTGACTGAAGTTTATTTGTCGACTTTACACTACAATGGAGAAAAGCCATGAAGGAGAAACATTTAAAGATGTATTTTAATTCCACTTTGTGTCAAAGGCAAATCTGCTGTTTTTTTTTTTTTTAATTTGGCACTATCAAAACATTTCTGCCATTTTTTTAAACACATCCTCGCTATAAATGACCAAGAGATTAAATTAAGTTCTGTAAAATTACTGCATTCTCACTCAGATCCTGAAAATAGAGACTAAAAAAACCCCACCTTACTGCTGGCAAAAGAAGCCCAAATATCAGATCTAAAGTTGGGTTATAATAAACTACAGCTCTTAATAGCATGTAGTATTAAAATGTTTTTATGATGTGGGTGTGTAAAATTGTTTCTTTGCATTGAAATGCCTACAACTGATGTGGCAGATAAGTACATTCCTGTCACTTAGCAACCTTCACTTGTTCTGAAAAAAAAGGAATATCTGAAGTGCTATTATTGAAAGTGTCTGAAATTTAAAAAATTACCAAATCATTCAGAAGTGAGTCATTACCTGAGCTACAGTGATGTAATATACTGGATTTGATAGCAAGAACAGAAATAACTAACTTGCATATCTGGATAATTTAGGAAGGTGAGTTATTTTAAAAAATTATGAAATAAATCAGAACATGAAACAGCAAACAAACTTGAAATAAATCCAAACATGGCAAATTGCTTTCATTACAGCAAATAGAGAATAAGAGGGATATGAAATCACAACTATGAGCAAATTTCTCTCTTGGAAATTGCATAAATTATTAATCAGCTCAGTTGTGAGTTAGGTCTAGTTTAATTTTGTGCAATCAAGTGAAAGAGACACTGAATCCAGTACCTGTTTGAAAATGTCCAGAAAAATCTACTTTTGATGCTTCATAAGTAACACATGCAATTCTTTTACAATAGATTTAAAACAAGGAAATAATACATTACTTATTTGGGAATTTATTATATTTTGTCTTTTTTTTGTCTAATTTCCTTCAACTTTCTTCCCTTCAATGACATACCACAATTTGATAACTTACACATCATATATGTGTTGTCACAAAGACCTAATTTTTTTTTGTCACTCCTGTATTTTTTCTGTTCTGTATCTGTTAGTTTCCCTGCACTGCATTCTGTAGGAGGGAGAAGTCAAAATATCCTATACTTGTCTGTATATACGATCAGCATCTACCCATTAGAAAGAAAAAAGCATCGTTACAGGTCTGGCAACTGCATGACTCTGTCTTTCAGGGAGTGTGCTCTGAAGCCACCAATGGATTTGCTATGTAAATCCTTATTTCTTTGAAACTCTGTGCTATTTTAGCACAAACACCGGAGAGGTAAGGGCTCTTACCTCTAAGGTATGAGGCTAACTATGTGTCTTCTTGCCTTTCTCTGGAAATCTCACCACTTCTTCACAAACCCTGCTGTAGGAGAAGAAAGGAGTGATATTGTCTGGAGGCAGAGTACAAGGTTATGTTCAGAGAGCTGACTTCTGTTGATGACAAAGCCAATACGTTTTCTGAGCAGCTCTTTGACAATGGTTTCAGTGTCTCTTTTTACCTTAGTTTCTGCTGGAACCATGAATTGTTAATAGTTTTTTTTCTGTAAAGATCTAGAGCTTTTTTGATTAAATGTTCTATTTGAAGGTGAGGTAAGACACAAACATTTAAAAAATGTATTTTTAAGAACTCAGTGATAGGGCAGTGAGTACAGATGTGCTCAGTGTACACTGGTACTTGAATGCTTAAATTCACCATGCAGCAATATTGTCGATGAGTGAATAGTAGGAAATTTTCCCAGGAAAAGAAATCTTGACAAACCAAGCAAAGCTGCAGATTTAAAAGCTAGAATTGTCATCTAGAGATGATAAGACTTACAGAGAATGTGGTTCCTTTGCATTCTCTCATTTGCCAATTCAACTAGTTGTTCTTTAGAGCAGGATGAAATGGTGTTTCTGGTATCATTATCCTGTCTTTAAGAAAGCAGTTAACTTTCTGTAATCAAGAAATCCCTCAAATGAATTATTGCCTTCCTGAGTGGAAATTAGAAACTATTGGTTTACTCTAGACCATAGTGTACAAACTGCAACCCATGAACCTGATGGACTTATTTTGAGAAGCAGATAAGCTGTCTCTTAAATGATACTGCTGAGTAGCAGACAAGGGTTAAAATGTTCAGTGTTTTTTCTGGTCAGCTGAAAAACTCTGTTCATCATCAAACATCATCTGTTTCTGTCATCTAAAATAGGATTTTAGATGTGAGGTAGGAAAAGAAGGGGTACTAGAAGGTAAAAGGGGTAGTAAATAACAAATAGGAGCAATTCACTAAAGATCTTACTGGTAAAATAATTGTTAGTTTGGGATTCTTAACTTTGAGTGGGATTTTTGGGGGGACAGTGGAAGGCAGAACAAGAGGTAGTGAGATGTCAGTAAATGTTGAATTATGGGAGGGTATTTTTTCATAAGGCAGTGGACATTATTGTTTCTACAGGTGTCACATGCATGTGCATCCCGTAAAATTTCATCTATGCTGAAGCATGACTTCAGATAAAATGTTTGACTTTCACAGAGCACTAAGCTCCTGAAGTTTAAAACTGGGAAGTGCAAAGTCCTGCATCTACAGAGGAATAACTCCATGCATCACTATGGACTGAGGCCAACAACCTGTAAAGTAGCTTTACAGAAAAGGACCTAAAAGTCTGGTGGGCATCAAGGTGACCATAAAACAGCAATATACTCTTGCAGCAAAGAAAGCCAGCAGCCTCCTGGGCTGCATTAGGCAGAGTGTTGCCAGAAGGCTGAGGGAAGTGATCCTTCCCCTCTAGTTAGCACTGGTGAGACATGTCGGGAGTGCTTTGTCCCATGCTGGACTGCCACGAGAGGTAGTACAGGAGAGCACAGGAGAGGTATGTCCATCTCTCTTCAGTGCAGCAAAGGGCTGAGAGGGTGATTAAGGAATCAGAGCATCTGTTGTACAAAGGCAGGCTGAGAGAGCTGGGATTGTTTATCATCAATAAGAGAAGGGGCTGTGTGTGGATGTGGGTACATGTGCATGTGTCTTATCAATGTGTATGTCTTATTAATGGGTCCTGATGGGACAAAACAGATTCTTCTTATACAAAGAAAGAAAAAGACACAATAGGTACAAATTAAAATAGAGGAAATTCCACTTAAGCATAAGAAAAAATATTTTACTTTGAGGGTGATCATACACTGGAATGGGTTGTGCAGCAACATTGTGCAGCCTTCATCCTTTTAAATACACAAAACCTGTCTGGACAAGGTCCTGAGCAGTCTGGTGCAATTGAGCCTGCTTTGAGGAGGGAGTTAGGACTGGACAAATTCCAGAGCTCTTTACCACCTTCAACTGTTCTTTAAAAAGTAATTGAATAATACTAAATACAAATAAATAAATAAATAAATAAATAAATACATACATACATACATACATACATACATGGTCTTGCCTCTTTTCAAGGTATTTGACTCTTATCTAAGACGCTGAATAACATTTGAGCTTTCAGACAGTGTAATGAGGGCTAGGTACCTCAGCACAGGATCTGACCATAAGTCAGCAAATGGTGCATGCAGGTTAAGAAATAACTAGCAGATATCCACTTTGAAATGTTGAGGATAAGGGAAACTCCTGTACTCTTGTTAGGACTCCATGTGCTTTTCTATCCACCTGGATCTTATCACGGAACCTACTGCTGAGGCCTGTTACCTATAATCCTTCCTTCTAACCAAGTATTGTGTTTAGAGGAGAATGAAGTGGTGGCAATAGGGCAGACCCCACCCCGTGTCCTCAAGGCCTCCTAGTCATTACAACATTTGTTCAGGATGTATGGGAGCTCAGTTCTGTTCTCTTCTCTGCCATGGGCAAATTTGCATCAGTCATTGGTTCTATAATGGAGCACTTACAATCCCCTTGTTGAAAAAAATGTCACTGTACATGTAATAAATCAAGATTTATAGGTCGGAAGGAGAAAGTATAAAAGTGAAACCATAGCTAACTATTTATATGGGTACTCACCTTGAGAGGAGACCAATCTTTTCATGCCAGATCCCAGGACAGTTCATAGAATTTTAACAATGACGGTATAATGTGCATAATTATGAAAAAGATAGGCCATTGAAGAAGACTGACATTAAAAAACTTTATTTACTAGATCCTAGCTTCCATGCTTTGTCTGTGAATTGAATAACACCTCATGTAAATATGCAACTTCCATGGCAAATTTGATATCACATTGCAAATAATGAGATAACCCATGGCATTGACTTTCTGACATTGAATCAATTTCCGACCAACACAGCTATTTTTCTGAATAGTTACATCTAGAACAAACAAACAAAAAATTGGTACATTAGTATTCACAACAATGTTTTCTGACAAGATCAAACAAATGTTACAATTAATACACCGTTATTCACTCCTCTGAACACTCTCTTCCTTTAGACTCACATTCTTTTTCATCTTACCCAGAATAAGTTTGTTTCTCTTTTATTAGTACAAACACTTAATTAGGAAATTAGGGTTACTGGAAATAACTACTTTCTTACAAAAATATTTTTAAGTTGTCCAAAACTTGTTTGGTTTCTCCTCTTCACCTTCATTTTTTACCCTTTAAAATCTGCAAGTTGCAAAATGAGAAGTCAGATGCTTCTTCACTGTGTTTGGGATTAGTGCAATCCAAATTAAGCAGTATTATGTAGCATTTGTGCCTAGCACTTCTCCATATAAACTACACTTGCTGTTTACACAGAACCCATACCTAACACTGGAGCATCTGTGGGGAGCAGGGACATGGACATGCTTTGCTCTGCCATATCTGTGGCACTGCACCACTTGTGCCAGCTCTAATGGGGCCCCCCCTATGTCTGCCTCACCTTGGTGGGGCCCTGTGTTTTCAGAGCAGGATTTGATGTAGCTGAGGGGTGGAGACCTGGCATGGTGGCAGAAAGGGATGTTAGAGTCAACTGCCTATGGATCATGTGCAAGTTCTGGTGGCATATGGCTGGCTGAATGCAAGAAGCTGTAGAATACCATCCTTTGTGAATCTTGCCCAGAGGGCAAGATGACAGCGTTATCTTTCTTCATTATAGAAAGGTATTTATACAAGATGTGGAATATGCAGCAGCGTCAGTAGGAAGACAGAGAGGCTCAACTGTGCATGTTAACTTAACATTTCATAGAATCATACAACAATTTGGACTAGAAGGGACATTTAAAGGTCATATAGTCCAACTCCTACAATGAGCAGGGACATCTTCAACATCAGGTTGCTCAAAGACCGATTCAACCTGACCTTGAATATTTCCAGGGTTGGGTCATGTGCCACTCTGGGAAATCTCTTCCAGTATTTCACCATCCTCATTGTAAAAAAATTTCATCCTTAAATCTAGTCTAAATCTACCCTCCTTTAGTTTAAAACCTTTAGCCCTTGTACTATTACAACAGGCCCTCCTAAAAAGTTTGACCCCGTATTTCTTATAAGCCCCCTTCAAGTACTGAAAGGTCACATTAAGGTCTCCCCGCAGCCTTCTCTTCTTGAGACTGACAACCCTAAAGCCCTTAGTCTTTCCTCACAGGAGAGGTGCTCCAGCATTCTGATCATTTTTGTGGCCCTGCTCTGGACTGTCTCCATCTGGTCCCTGTCTGAAGACCCCAGGACTGGATGCAGTACTCATTTAATTCACAAGACTTTAATAAGAGATAATTCCTCAAGTGTTCAGCCATTAAAACTGGTTCACTGGCACCCTAGATAGGCCTCTATACCTGGGGCATCTTGGTTCTGTCTCCTGTTGGGCACACTAATGAATGGCTGTGAATATTGATTTTGTGTGTCTCTTTGAGACATTGGTTTTCTGCCTCCCTATGGAGCTTCATTTCCTCCATCATACAACATTATCTCCAGCTGAATAAAACTGCTTTGTGTCTGGAATAGGGTGACACACACAGTCTGTTAATAAAATCTTAGGTACTGGACTGGAAAAGGTGTGCAAATTTTAAAAAATAATTTTGCTTGAAATGATGACACAACATACTTGTTTACAAGACCACTAATGAACATTTTAATTCACTTTTATTCTTGCACTGAGATTAGCAGGAGAATAAAAATGGAACCCACACACATTTCTGTGTCATTATGAATTAAGGCAATCAGTAGAATTCCTTGACAAGTTGCCAGCCCTCATCATTAGGGGTTTCTCTGATGCTCATTCCACAATGAATTTCTAAATCTCATCAGTTGTGTGAACCATCATTGTCAGGCAAGAAGGACCTTAACCATGTCTTTGTTTATTATCTGGACATGAAACTAATGTGACACTTCAAGTCTGACGTGAATGTCTCTATGTCCATAGGCTCTCTTTCAAACATGCTAAGTGTTGACATCTGGTATGACAGAAAGTTTCAGTTATCTGTGTTGCTTAAAATTGTACAGAACTGTTCCCTGCTCCACCCCAAAATCACCTACTATAGCAAAAATGCCCTCTCACGCACAAAAATCTCTGTGCTTTATGTCAGATCTACACAATATTTTAAGCAAGTCATAAGAAGAATTGGCTTTGAGAAAAGATTGAGTAAAAACCTTACGTATTTTTAAATACTATTCTGAGAAGTTTTGAGGATGAGAACAGTGCAGATTTTGACTGATCTGCATGTTCTTCAAACTTTAGGAGTGATAAAAATTGAAGATAAAGGAATTTTTTTTTTTTGGATAGGACATTCCAATTCTGTCTTCATAGGTGATTTCTCCTGCCTTATGATTAACTGTGGTGCTGGATGAAGTTTTTTTATACAGTATTCTTTTCTTTTTTTCTTGTCAGTTTGAGTTCAAATATAATTTTAAGAGATAGCTTTTGAATCATTAGGTTTTCCACTTAATTACAAAGCCATTACAGGCTCAATATGGCAAAAGCTGAGCCTATCAATGCATCCATTTCTTTTAGTTTAATTGTAGTCCATCCACCTTAGCTTCTTTCTGAGCTACTTTTAAACTTAGATAGCATTCTTTATGAGATTTCTCATAAACTGAAATGTCATTCTCGGAAACTGTGATACTTTCCAAATGCTGCAGAATCATGCACATTTTTATAAAGTAATTCTGATGCCAAATGAGAAGCAAAATAGTAGGTTTAATATTTTAAGTAATATCAGAAAGTTGTCATCTTGTCTCTTTCAGGAAGATCGGAGGGAATAATTTTGACAAAACGCTTTTCATCAGAATATGTTGACTTGATGAAACCAAAGCTTTTCATAGAAATGTATATCTTTTCAATAAAAGTTTCTCAATGAAGAAATTTTTTTCAGGTCCAAGTTAGAATTTCTAACCAAATTCTGACAAACTGAGATACACCTACCTCTGTAGTCAGGGCAAGTTAGGGAACCTGGATTTCAATTGCCTGCTTTGAGCTTCTTTCCAGCTGAGCCTGGGCCTACCACTGTAAAAATGACTGGCCTCAGTGCTTGAATGCTGTTTTTTTGGGGTCAATCTCTCTCAGTCTCCCTTAATATCTCTTCAGAACTTTCTATATACCTAATTTTTCCCCTACATGGAGGTAAAACACATGAGAAAGTGACAACTGTGGTAACTAAAAATTCTTGTTGTTTTCAGGTCAGTCTACTTGTCAGAATGCAAGAGAAGATGCTGTTTGGATGTATTTAGTTAGGAAGTCTCATATGTTATATTTGAAATTCTATTTAGAGTCTCAAGTCACAGTTTTTGTTGACTCATAACACCTAATTCTCCTTGATTTAAGTGAAATTATCTCTATAGGTGCAGGTAGAAAGCTTGAGCATTTCTTTTGATAAGTTTTCACAAAGAAAAGCCCTGTAATTTTAATACTAAAAAAATATTTGCATGTGTCATTTGAATAGACAGTTTTATGCTCATTTTATATAGCAATAAAATTATCTGCTTACAATACTATACTAGTTCTTTCTTGGGTAGGCTATAGTTTCTAATATTCCATTTCATGATAATATAAAATAATTTACATTAGTCAAGGAATTAACCAAATAGTTGAAGACTTAGGTTCTAAATAATCAAAAGTGTTAACATTGCTGATAGCTACTGTTAGATCACTGGACTAAGAACACAAGCTAGGTAAAATCATTTCTTTGGTATTAATCTGAGGCACTCAAAATTGTGGGAGATGATTAGAGCTGTCAAGTGGGCATTGTACATATAAAAATATAGGAAGATACTTTTTTGACTTGAACATAACATTTGTGAAACACCTTGGTTGTAGGAAATGAGTTACTAAAAATTATCTATTTAGAATGAAAGTAACTTTAAGAACATACTAAGTGAAAGCCAAATTATTTATAGTTTTTAAAATTAAAATAAGCTATTATATGATAATAACAAATAGTGCTACTGAATATACTTATTTTGGTAAATAAAGGGAATGTTTATTTATAAGATTTTAAAAAGTAAAGTATGAGTTGCCTTTTTAACTGGACTAGACACTATGTAGAATGAGCAAAATGCTATTTTTCATGTACCAAAATAACTAGACCTTCTTGATCATCAGCTTTTTAATGCATTATGTTTGAATGGGAATTTTCTAGCAGTAATTGAGGTCTGTACATTCTGAAGCCTGGGTTACTGAAATAAGGAAAAAGCTAATTTACTGTAAAACTATAGTCTTGTTAATTACTGCTTAGCAATCATCCATCCCAGGATCACTCAATTGCTGTAGGCAAGTCCATGTTTAGCCTACTCCCAATTTTCACTAAGGTTTAGAGTTCTGCATCTTCACAGGACCTGAATTGCCTTACTTTGGTCAAGCACCTCTATTCTGCCTGTGACCTGCTGGATCTGTGACTCAGTCATGTCAGGGTTCAGATCTGCTAAGTACTCTCACAGCATATCAAATATACATTATCAGAAGAGCTATGACAAAGTGTAATCATGTCTGCTTTCTTTCTAAAACCTCTTATCATGATATAGAAGAGTAAGTTGTTAGCTCTCACCCTTGGATGTTAAACAAAGAATTATGGCCATTCACTCACTAAGCCTGAGATAACTTATATTTTAAACCTTTCCCCAGAAGAGCATCTTTAAATTCACCTTTCTTGCTCCCCTAGAAAATGAGCAAGTTTTACTGCACAGAAAACATTTATAACTGAAGAGCAACTCTGTGACCAAACAGCAGGGCTTTTCACTGTCATGGCTTTTCTCTTCCTTTCTTTCCTTCTTTCCTTCTTTCTTTCTTTCTTTCTTTCTTTCTTTCTTTCTTTCTTTCTTTCTTTCTTTCTTTCTTTCTTTCTTTCTTTC
>NW_016690212.1:1904089-1988644 GCF_001604755.1 Lepidothrix coronata
CTTCCTTCCTTCCTTCCTTCCTTCCTTCCTTCCTTCCTTTCTTTCTTTCTTCCTTTCTTTCCTTTCTTTCTTTTTCTTTCTTTCTTTCTTTTTCTTTCTTTCTTTCCTTCTTTCCTTCTTTCTCTTTCTCCCTTTCTCCCTTTCTTTCCTTTCTTTTTTCCTTTCTTTCCTTCCTTCTTTCCTTCCTTCTTTCCTTCTTTCTTTCCTTCTTCTTTCCTTCTTTCCTTCCTTCCTTCCTTCCTTCCTTCCTTCCTTCCTTCCTTCCTTTAGGTTTACAGTTCACATTTTAGCTCATCCAGGTGGGTAAGATGGCCTTTGGATATCCATATCTACTCTGCCTCATGAACTATGACAGTTGTCAGTACTAAAAAAATCTCCAATGTGTTTTCTAGTCAGCCATTTCTCAACTTTGAATATTTCCATGTAGAAGCTGTTGGATCCTCTCCATTTCTTGTATTAGGTGACAAAGTAAAAAAAGTGAAAGAGGTGTTTCCCTAAGGAAAAGAAAACATTATTATAAAAACTTGTCACTCAAACCAAGATCAGAGGACTTGCCTCTCCTAAAGACTGAGGCTTGAGACAGAATGGAATTTTTGCTTTTAAGATTCCGTTAGTTTATTTTGTAGCTTGTCTGTAATGAATAAGTGTAAAGAGTTAATTGATAAGAAAAACTATTGGTAAAACTGTATTTGTAACCAAAGAGCTAAGGCTTAATATAGCCCAGTGTCACATGGTGGAGAGAAATTAGGAATATCTCTGAGGAACTGATATGAGTGGGCAGCTCATTAGGACAGAAGCAAGGTTCACACACCTTCAGTGTTCAGAACTTAGAACATTAGGAAGTTAATTTTCAGATCAAGAGAGCATTAAAGCAAGTGAAAATACATTGTTGGCTCCAGTCAAAAAAGGTGTTTATTCAGTAAGTGGAACTGCAACACACTCCGAAAGAAAGTGATGCTGCTTGCTTTTGAAAAGGTTGCTTTGATTTTCTGTGGAGTCACATAAATCTGTCTCTGTAGGGATTTCACTTTTCAGTAGTTTTTGCTGTTCTAATATGATGCTCACTTCACGCTTCTGACTCAAATGTTAGAAAGTGAGTGTTTGACTTTGACTTTTTCTATGATACCAAGGGCGGCAGGAAATGGCCCACTGCTATTATACAATCAATTGAATGGGTAGCTGCGGGATGTTGGCATACCACAGCTTGTGGCAATGCTGACAAAGAAACAACACACACAGTGGCTGTCTTAGAAAATGTACAAATGAGAAAGAAATGACCCAGAAGAGAATACAACATTTAATTTGTAAGTAGGATCTTACAACACAGGTTGTATTGTGTGACATTTATTCTCTTGTACAATATAATTTGAAGCACTGTGAAAACCTGCCCTGATATTCTTGTTCTGAGCTGTTCCAGTCTAGATATCAACTCTTTTTCAGGCTAAAGCTCCAATAAAGTATGTTCTTCATGGTGTTCACATGTATATGCACTTGCTAATGAACACACAGGCACAAAGACCGACTGGCTTTGTGCCAGAGGCCAAGCGAAAGAATAGCTCATGTACTAGCTGTAAAACAGCACACCTTAGGAATATGCAAAGCCATGGTATGCCTTTAGCTTCTGGCTCCTCCCTTCTCATGCTAAAAAGCTTTTGCAGCTGTTCAAACTCTTCCTTGCAGAAAGGGATCCTGGATGACTATAATTGCTAGCACATAGGAGAAATGAGACATGAAACAGTAATGATCTATGGCATAGTTTTACATATAGGTTTTTGATTATATTTTATTTGCTTAAACCCAGTACTGAAGTTGCCATGAAAATGTTCAAGAGCCTTCATTTTCTAATTAATAGTCAGATTACAAGGTAATAGGCAAGAAAGAAAGGAAATGGAAATAAAATGATCATATAATTGAATAGATGTGGTATTGTGGTTTAACTCCAGCTGGCAGCTAAGCCCTGTGCAGCCACTCACTTTGCTGAGGGAGAGAATCCAAAGAGTAAGAGTGACAAGACTCTTGGGTTTAATAAGTAAAGCAAAAGATGTACACAAGCAAAGGAAAACAAGGAATTCATTCACCTCTCCCATGGACAGGCAGCTGTTCAGCCATCCCCAGGAAAGAAAGGTTTCGTCACACCCAGTGGTCACTGTGGAAGACAAATTCCATCACTCTGAACACCCCCCCTTCCTTATTCTTCCCCCAGATTTATAAACTAAGCATGATGCCATATGGTCTGGAATATCCCTTGCATCAGTTGGGGTCATCTGTCCTGGCTGTGCCCCCTCTCAACTCCTTGTGCACACCCAGCTTCCTTGCTGGTGGGGTAGTGTGAGGAGCAGAAAAGGCCTTGTCTCTGTGTAAGCACTGCTCAGCAATAACAAAAATATCACTATATTATCAACATTCTTTTCAAAACAAATCCAAAACACAACACCATGTTATCTACTCTAAGGAAAAAATCATACACAGCTATTCCAACTCACCCTCTATTCCAGCCCAAGCCAGCAGATTGGGTTAACTTGGGAAGGTCAAATATATTATAAAGAGGGGGAAGAAATTGAAAGCAGGAGTACAGCTCTTTGCATAATTAATAAATTTGTTTAAACACCGTTATGTTTTGTTTCCCTGAAAGGGATATAATCCCAGGTGAAATGTTGCTTCCATCAACAGGAAGATCTCTGAGAAAAATATCAGATTACGGTTTAAATCCTATCAATATTATGTATCCATATTATCACTTAGAATAGTTGAGTAGTTGTAGCTCCACAGCAAAGAAAATCACCAGGATGCATATATATATTCTTGGACCATGTAGACTGAACAGTTCAGTGGAAGGTTGTATTTTTCCTTTGTTTTCATTTGCTGAATGTTGGTTTATATTCTCAGACCTAAGTACAAATAACTTCCTGAGAATGAAACTAGACAATCAAGAGAGGTGACTGAGAACATATTTGTTTTCCTCCTTCTCTCAAATGTTCTTCAGAAGAACATGATGCACTCCATTGATATTTTTAAAGACTAGCAAAGTCAGTTTTGTAAGAGTCCCTCTAGAAGAAGGCAATTTCCTTTCTTGGTACTCCAAAATCTGTTATTCCTTTGAGATTCGTGCCCAAGGAACTGTCATTTCCTCACTTTTTTACGTTACTCACTTTTTTCTGGTCACTGTGTGGCAACTTCAGCTACTTTGGCACAAATCAGAGCAGCTACATTAGGAGCAGAAGTTTGTTATATAGTCAACAGAGAGCTCTAGACACTGCTCAGGGCCAGCTCAGAATGCTTAAAATTAATTAAAATGGTATTCAACCAGTCACTGTAATCAGTGGAGACTAGTGCACAGGTTCCATCACGCTTTTAGCACCAGTGAGTTCAGCTGGGAACTAAATATTCTTTCTATTGATTGCAAAGGTGGCCAACCTGTGACTAGAGCAGACATTGCAAACATTTAAACTTAGATGAGGTGGACTTCTAAGTGTATCTCTTTCCTCAGCTCATAGTCAATACATTAGCTCCGGACTTTGCCACCAGGGACCTCACATTAATACACCTGGGCCAGACTACATGGATCAGTGTAGGTGACAGCTTTGATCTGTCTGCAGCTGTTTCTCTGCTAATGAGTTTTAATTTCTTGTTTTGCAAAGGCTTTGATTGCTTTCAGGTCCCACAACACACATCCATTCTGGCTGCCATTTAGCACAGAAGCATAGTGAGACTTGGAAAATCCTGGTCCAAGAAGAGCAGAAACAACAATTGCACTGGGGAAGTGGTATTTGTGAGGGCATGATAACCCTGTTCTTCAGATTTGTTTGAGAATTTCAGGGTGTCTAGTCTCTAAATTTTCTGAGGCTTACTCTTTTCTGGTGCGGTTTGAAGAATTCAAGTTTGGTCCATGCCAGTAGCTAAACAATCACTTGGATTTTAGATATAATTCAAGCATTTTAATAAATTTAAGTTTATTTGGAGAACAAATAGGGATTAATATTCATCTATCAGCAGAATCTATCAGAAATTATTGTCCTCAAAAACTTAGTTCATTTCTTGTCTCTTCTGGCAAGCATATGAAGTCGAAAATCCATATGTAGTTCCTAGTGGAGTACCAACACTAGCTGCTGGTCCTACTTGGAACTACTAACCATGGAAAAAAAATTAAAAAGCTTCTATTAGGTTGTCTTGTTCCTGAGGTGATTTAGAAAATAGTTCCACAAACATTTTTACCACATTGTTTCCACTGGAAAATTGTTTCAGAATCTCATCTGAACTGACTTTACCATCTCAATATGTTAATAGAAAATCTCTAGTTTGGAATATAAAAGAAATTATTTAATTGAGAAGGGCACATACAAATTAAAATTAATCTGGAAAAGGAGTAACTTTGACTTACTAGAAGTCCAATCAAGTCATTACAAGCATCTTCCTGTTCTAGTGCGATTTTCACAAAGCTGTTACCTGGTTTCCCCACAAAGACAATGGTGACTGAAGTGCCACTTAAGAAGGTTTACCTTTTTTAGAAACACACTTATCATGCTTCTGCCTACTCTGCTGGTGTGTACAAAAGTCTGAGTGGTTGTAACGTACAGGCCGACAGGACACAAGGTTTGAGTTAAATGCAATGGAGCCTAGATGGCACAACCACACTCCAGTTTGTGAAAAACGAGATGTTGAATCTGACCTGCCTTGCAAAGCACCTTGAATTGTAAGTGATGTTAGCTCTTGTGTAGTACTTAGACCTCCTGAAGATTAGACAACAACATACCTTTCTTAAGATCTGTTTGGAGGTGGCAAACCAATATACACAGTTCTGCCTTCATTCACTGATTTTGTTCTCTTATTCCAAGAAATAAAAATAATTGGGATTGAGCACGCTGGTATAGATGAGTTATTTGAAATATTTGCTTTAGAACTTCGCTTCTGTAGATAAAGGAGGAACACAAACCCTCCCAAGGTTAGTGATGGCACAAGCATTGAGGAAGAGTGCCACAAGCGCTGGCAGCTGCCTGGGGCCAGGTACCAGGAGACAAGAGGGGATCTCTATGAGTCTCAACAGCCAGGCCTTGTTCCACATCCCTTGGACAGGGAGTAGGGCAGGGCAGGGCAGGCCAGGAGGGCAGCTGGGGCATCCCCAGAAACCATCAGGCATCTCTGTTGGAACAGGGACAGTAGCCTGTGGGTTGGCCCTGCTGTGGTGAGGCTGGAGAGCCATACTCCTGCATAACCACTGGGATAGACTGGGCTGGGCTGAAATACGGCTCTAGGCCATGGGGTAGGCCCCAGGGATGCTGGGTAGGGCTGCTGAGGGCCATTATTGCCCTTAGTGCTCTGACATTCAATGACCTGTATGTAAAACACAAAAGGTCAGTTTGTCTTTGTCAGAAAGAATGGTTACACTCATCTTGATCTTCTAGGCTGATGACCTTTCTGTTCACATTGTTTCCACAAAGATAAAAGAATCTGACATGGAAAAATAAAGAAACATTAATGTGAAGAGCCATTTTTTGACATTTTCTACCTACGCTAGGGGAAAAAGAAAGAATGGAAATACATATTGTCATCATTTTTTTAAAATAAACAAGCTAATTTCAAAATAAAGCACTATAGATTCTAGTAAATTTAAATGTCAAAATATTGCACTCACTTATCTCTTGGTGTCCAGGAATCAGATAACCCTCTCTTTTATTTAATATGGAGATCCGTTGCTCATGGATTGCATTGCAGATTGCTTAAAGCAATAAAGTATGTTGCCCACAGCATTATCTGTTTCTTACCTTTTCTTTCAGAAGTTCAGTGTTATACAAAACCACCTTTTTCCTATCAGGAATGGCATATCAAAGTGTCAAGAGCAGTCTATATATACATGGCATAACTGCTATTAGAGTAATAAAACTTATCTTATTCATGGCAATAGTTGTTCACAAATATAATAAATAAGTATTTTTTGTTTACTGATCTACAAGACTTTTTCATTTATGATTTAATTTCACAGCTCCATAAACGACATAAAAAATCAACACATTTAAAGCACTTAAATAAAATAAGGGACATCCCACTATCGTGAAATGCCAAAGTGCGTGAGAACAGATGAATCTGAATTGTGAGCTGAGCAGTAAAAAAATCTTTCTTAATAAGGAATAACATATCTTTGGAGTTTAATTACAATAAGGACTGTCACTATAAGATTAATGATGAGCGGTTTTTCACTTCAAACAATTTCAACTGAGTTAGGATAGTGCCATTATTCTTGGACTGATAAGGTCAAGCAAATGAGGCAAAACTGGGGAAAAAATGGAAAACCAAACTGTACTGAAAGAACATTCTATACTATAATACGTTATGTAAAATATTGAAGTAAGATGATAAAATACTAAAAATTTGTATATGTTAATCATGGAACACTGTAGAATCTAGTACAATTTTCAGAACTGTGAATCGGAAATAATTGGTATACTGGTGTCTCTCACTCTTTTCTGGAAATGGAATAAACTTTTCTAGTACATAAATATTGCCTTCTTGTTTAGATATCTCATACCAGGGCTCGTGTGCAGGAAGGACATTTGACTGTATGGTAGCAATAAACTCTGAATTGATGATTGTGAGGTTACTTTTTAATGCACAGGTTAGCGTGGCCTTGGGCATCACTGTGGCTTCTGCCTTTATATCTTGCTATACAAAGTCAGTAGCCGTTTTTCCTTTAGGAAAGAGACATTTAAAGAAAGGATTCTTGTTACCTCTCCTCTTACCTCAAAACCTGAGAAGAGGAAGTAGGTCCATCATCTTCATTTTCAACCTCTTTTCTGAATACATTCCATTGGGCATGGACTGATTTACTTTACATCTGTTTCCAAATTCTTTATTAAGAGTTAAAATACAATTTAACAAGGCTCTAATAAAAGTGTTTAAAGGACCTTGATCTATGATCATATTTCTTTTTAATATAACTTAGATTTCAGGTTTTTGTGTTTGATATCATCAGAATTCATCCTCTTCTACTATTCTTACTAATCCTGGTCTTTTGTTTTTCTTTCTTTTTTTTTTATTCTTGTTTATTTTTAGCTATTATTACAATATCTAAAGAAATAAATATTTCTATTTGTTTTGTGTGCACTTTATTGCACAACAAATGGCAACCTTTGGCCATTTTTGCTCTGACCTCTTTTTATACCCTTGGAGATCTCTGTTATCGTTATTAATGTAAACAAGTATTCAATACCTGCAACTCATGATGATAACTTGAAAAACAATAGTGTAAAGATTGTGATAAATATGTAGAAATATGTTTTCTGTCTTTATTCATCTGTCTTTCTGAGAAAACCTCTAGGGAGAGCGCAGAATGTAGCTTGAACTTAGCTCTAGCTGTATCAAGAAGCAGGCATCAGTAATGTATTAGAAATTTACCTTGTTAACTCTTTTAATTCATCACATAATCTCACATTGCTTTCAACCTATGAACTAAAGAAGGTACTCAATCTTCCTGAATTCTGACAGAATAAATTAATAATTAAACATGATTTTATGTTTTAACTAAATATAATTTGGCATAATCTGCAAGAGAACAATGGGGCTAGTTTTTGAGCTCACTTTGCTAATAAATTAGTTTATCTGAGAGCTGATGCTTATTCTGAACTTTTCTGAATGTGAATCACTTAAATAGGCACTAAAAACAGAATCATCTTTCAAATTCTCATTACTTGGGAGCAGATGTTTCACACTTTTGTTGAAAATAGTGTATAAACCTTTTTACATGCAAGTGCATATTAGGAAAACACAAACAAATCCTGCTTGCTTGTTACTGTAATCCCCAAGAATAAACCGTTTATCTCATCAGGCGTTATGTAAAATATCATATATTTCCTTTTAAATAAGAAAAAGAAAAACTAATCCTTGAAGTGATAACAAGCCCAACACTGAGTCTCAAAGGATGATTATATCTAAAGATGTTATTGACTCAAAGTTCCAGGATAGCACAGAGAACATAGCTCAATTATCCAGCTAATAGACTAATAATTAAATAAAAAATCAATACTTATTTATATATCATAAGAATTTCCACCAGCAATGTAAGAATCCAAATAGGAATTTTATAATATAAGCTGGTGCAGAGTCAAATTTGAGTTTATTGCTTTTGAAACTGACCTATTATGTCATAACATAAATGGGATTCCTCTATAAATTGCACAGTCTAGATGCAACCGGTGTGCATCAGAGAAGCCCTGAGGCCTAAAAGAGGACTCAGCTAGTCTGTTTGCTCAGACTTCAACGTCTAAACAGAACCTAGACACTAGCAGTGAGGACATCATGGTTGTAATCTGCATAGTCACAGATCATCTGTGCAAAACAGGTGGTATTCCTGACTTCTTCAATAAGGTGGAGATATACTTATGTTTGCATGATATTTGAACCAGGGTTTTTCTGTTCATATTGCTGCCTTTCTGTAAATGGCCTTACACCCTCATTTTACTTGTATTATTTTGAGGGTGAGAAAAACCAACAAAAAAAGAGTATCCTTATACAATCGACAATAACAACTAATACTAGTGCATGATAGGTGGCCATTAACTGATACAAAGACAGCATTAGTCACAGTGTCTAGAAAGAAAATGAAAAAAAAAAAAAAAAAACAAAAGAAAGTGCAACAGCTTATTGTTTATAAATCAGAAAGCTTCATTTAGTAATTTATATTGAAATATTTTTACTTCATACATTGCAATACTAATGCATAGAAACCATATATTTTCCTTGCCTGGGGTGGTGTAAAGCTCTGAAGACAATAAATCTGGATATACAGTTAGTACTGCTCTCTCAAGCCCATAAATTTAGTAAAAAGCAGAGTTTCCAAAAATATATATTGCACATATAGAACTCCCTCTAGACAGAAAAGCAATATAGTAAAAATAAGTTCTCTTTTTGCACAGCCCTTTTATGAGAAGGTGTATAGCTCTTCTCATTCAATACATTCAAAACTGCATCTTTCACTTTAAATCATCTGATGTGGTATGAGCAATATAAATTATATTATTTTGAGATTATAATAAAGGAAATGCAAACCATAAGATCATCATTATTTTAATATCACTTAGGTTTTGAGGGTCAAATAAAAGTAATTCAGGAATTGAATTTCCAGTTTGACCATTTATATTGCATAAACTGTAATTTGGAAGTTTATAGACAATGAAGTAAAAAGTATGGATCTAAACAAAGTTGTTTTAGAATATTCTGAAAGAAGAATATACCACTTATGTAGCAAATTTGGAATTTTTTTTTTTACTTTCCATATGATATAATTGATGCAAATTGTCCTCTGAATTCAAGCTGTCCAAATACAGTTGTCTTGTCCCAAGTCAAACCCATTCAAAAATCAAAACACAAAATATGGAGTAGAATTTTGGTGAATTATGATTTTCTGCTCTGTAAAATAAGATCTGTGTTAGATAGACTACCTTAAGCACTTTTTTTTCTCCACTCAGGTCCTCTTTCCTTTCTCTTTTATGGAAATACACTCAGAAGTAGGTAATACTATACCAAACAGTTTTGCACAGTTGTGTACATGCCGTTGTTCATTACAACTCATACTGGGGGTCAGCCTGTGGGCTGGCTTTCACATCTGTGGTGCTTCTGTAACTCCAAGCAGTAGAACAGGTTGCCCAGGGACATTGTGCAGTCTTATCTCCATCCGTGGAGGTTTTCAAGGCCTAACTGGATAAAAGCCCTGAGCAACCTGGTTTGATCTCAGAGCTGCTTTGAGCAGAATGTTGAACTACAGAACCCCTGAAGTCCCTTCTAGCCTGAGTTACCCTACAATACTATGATTTTGAGTGATGTTTAGTTTAAAGCTGTTTTTTTTTAAAAATAGTGTAAAAAACTGTACACGATGCTAACATTTATAATGTCAACATTCATTTTAATATGTAAATTTGGAGTTGATACAAGCTATGTATCAGATGTCAGAGAAACAATATTTTTTTGTAGAAACCAGACTGAATATAGAAAATCACCAAAGCTTTCAATGAGCCATGTATTTCTATAGCAAGCTTCTGAAGTCAGTGGAAATAGCTGCCGCTGTGGAACTCTTGTTGACTTTATTGCTTGTATGTCCCGGTAAAGAGCTGATTGCCTTAACATAATTCAAATTAGCTAAAGGCAGTGTGTAATCTATTAAAAAGACACCCTGTATTTAACCAACTGGCACTAGTCTAAATAACACAAGCTTTAGCTTTCATTACATGACCCTATCTATTTTATTTCTAATCAGAAAGTATTGGCTTTCCTACTTTACTTTCCCTATAGCACTGTGATTTCTAAATGGAAAGTAACCATAGCACTTCAAGTTTTTTTCCAGCTATCACTTTTCCTTTGAATGAATACTATGGGCTCAATTTCAGCTGAATATTTGACACTGTGTGCAAAAGTGAGCTTACATATATTATTATCAACATGGGTATCCTACCATTGCATTTGTAGGTATATATTTTCTTTGTTACACAGTTAGCTGATCTTAACTGCATTAATAACTCTGTATTTTGAGGAAAATATTTCATGAAACCTGACACAAAAAGAAGGATGAGATGCAGGGTCTTTTTTTCTGTCTCAGTGAGTACTATAATTCTTGTCCTATTTTTGACTGGGATGGAGTTAATTTCCTTCTTAGTAGCTGGTACAGTGCTGTGGTTTGGATTTAGTATAAGAATAATGTTGATAACACACTGATGTTTCAGTGATTGCTTAGTAGTGCTGACCCTAAGCAAAGGACTTTTCAGTGTCTCATGCTCTGCTAGCAAGTAGGTGCACAAAAAACTGTGAGGGAGCATGGCCAGGACAGCTGCCCCAAACTAGTCAGAAGGATATTCCACATCATATAATGTCGTGTCCAGTATACAAACTGGGGAAGCTGTGCAGACGTGGTCAGCGGTATTCAGGGATGGGCTGGTTATCTGTCAGGTAGTGAGCAATTTTATTGTGTATCACTGGTCTCTCTTGTGTTCTGTTGCTCTCTCTTTCTCCTTATAATTACAATTATTATTATTATTATAGATAATAATAATAATATTAGTATATTTTATTATTGTTATTATTAGTATTATCATATTTTGATTCTATTATTAAATTGTTCTTATCTCAACCCATGAGATTTACCTTTACTTTCTGATTCTGCCCCCAGTAGGTGGGTTGGGGGGTGAGCGAGCAGCTGTGTGGTACTTGCTGGTTGGGTTTAAACTATGACAGTTCTGTACTGATAATCCAATAATAATCTACTGTTCTCCTACCAAGATTTATCCAGTGCTGATTTCTTACCATGAATTCTGCTGTGATCATGTGTGAACCATCAGGCTTCAACCCACCTCAAAATCTTTGAAAAACTTGATTGATTGCATTTCTTTTTTTTTTTTTCCCTTTTAGATTTCTTTTTAATTTGTATTATTTACTTTTTATGACTGAAAATGGTTATTCTTATAGAACGATTCTTGACAAACAATTTCTGACTCATAATTTTATGGTGGCCTAAAAAAAAATCTCTAAGTCTCTGGAAGAACCAAATGAACAACAAATACGTGCTACCTTCTTCAATGGAAGCCTAAAACTGAAAGATAAATAGCCAAGTATTGCACCTGGCCCTATGAGGACAGATGTCCTACCTTATTTGCTATTTAACTATTAAGAACTGGAAAAGCCACAAATGCTAAGAGTGGTTTCATGTGTTACCTATTCCTGCTTTGAAACCAGACACTTTTTCTACATGATAAACACACAGATAATAGAATGTATTTCAATACTAATCATTAAGAAATCATGAACTTAAACTTTGAGAGAAGGGTCAGACAGACTGAAGACTAGGCTAGATAAAAAAACCCTCTTCTTTTAATTTCCAAACTGTTCCTTGAAGAATAAATCATAATAAAGTGAAAAGGAAATTTTTTTTTTCATCACTAATGGAGACTATAGGTAATAGAGTTGCCTGTATGATGGGTTTAATTTACTTAATATCCTGAAAATGTAGCCTAATAAACAAAGGTCTGTGAAGGAAACAGGTCTCTGAAACAACCTGAAGCCCATTCTCACAGAATCTCAAGAGCTGGAGCCTGCACTGTAGTAATAGATGCTACATAAAGTCCTTGGGGACATTGCTGGAGGACAGTTTATCTTCTGGCTTCCAATCAGTCCTAAGTTCAAGCTCCACTATACTGTCAAGACATTGACAGTTATATTTTTATTGATTTTTTAATGACTTGGTTTGGGGTTACTTTTCTACCAAGGTCTACCCCTCCCATTAATATAAATCCTTCATTTCTTCAGCCACAACCAAATGTTTGTAAGAGTTGTCACTCGTGTTTCCTGACTTCAGACACTGTGGTAATTAGCAAAATGGAGTCAAATTTCATATTACCAGTCAAACTTCAGCCAAGAGATTTAATAACTGTCCAGGTTCCAAAACCTGAATTTGACTTATTTCCTTCTTATATAATTACATTGTTACACATTGCTCATTTTGCTAATTGACTACATAATTTCTCTGACATGCGTATACACATTAATCAGTAGTCTCGCTGTGCTTTAGTCATGGGCATACCTGCGATGTTTGGTAACATTCTGACTTGGAAGGATATTTTGAACTGCAATTGTGTGTATGCATTTGTGTACATATGTGTGTACATATGTATGCACATATGGTTTTTATCAGGTACTGATAATTCCTTTCAACTGTAAGCCTTTTGTTTTCGCTGTGTTAGCGTCAGCATAACCTAACCTTATTCAGCACTCCTCAGTTCAGGAAAACTTCCAGCAACTTCCCTGCTTGTTGCCATATAACACTTTTATGATCAGCTATAGCACAAGATATGTCCCAGAAAAACAAGGAAAGTGAGATACTAAAGGCCCCTTGCGTTTTAGCTTTCTCCAGGTTTTAGACTGAAGCTTTCAGAATTTGAATCAGGCACTTAAATACCATCTAAGTCCTACTTTTTGTGGGACTGGCTTTACTGGCTTTACTGGCTCAAGCCCATAGCAAATTTGGCCAGAGAGTTGGTCAGTAAACTAGAATATTAATAAATATTTCTAAAAGTATTGTTGAGGGCAAAAAATGAAGCAGAAAAGGAAAAAGAAGAAGTCAGAAGATATGGTTAAAAGCAAGGAGTTTTGAGAGGCTGAAAGTACATGGCACGTAGTCCACTGGGAATGGGTGAGCGTGGAGACATAGGGTGAAGAGAGGCAAGACCTGAAAGGACACACACAATAGATCAGCAACAAGACCAGGGAGACGGTTACCTATACAGTCATGCTTTGTTTATTGCAAAAATTGAAGTACATAAAGGTTGACATCATATTTACAGGACCAGAATGTCTGTTTGGAAACTAGACTCTGTCTATCTGTCTGCCACAGAATTTCACTGTATTTGATAAATACTTCCTAATGTCCAGTCTAAAACTCCCCTAGTGCAGCTCCAAACTCTTGCCAAGACTCCTATCATTGGTTACCAGAGATAAGAAATCAGCACTTCCCTCTCCACTTCCCCTTCTCAGGAAGCTGAGGTCACCCTTCAGACTCCTTTTCTCCAAACTAGATTAACACAGAGTCCTCAGCTGCTCCTCATAGGACATGCCTTCCAGCCCTGTCCAACTTTATTGCCCTCCTCTGGATACACTTAAGTACCTTCATATCTTTCTTAAATTGTGAGGCCCAGAACTGCACACAGTGCTCAAGGTGAGCCTGCACCCATACTAAATAGGCTGGGATAATCAACTCTTTTGACCAGCTGCTGATGACCTGTTAGATGCACCGCAGGATGGGGTTTATTCTCCTGGTTGCCAGTGCACACTGCTGGCTCCTATTAAGCTGCTGCCAACCAGCACCCACAGATCCCTTTTTGCAGGGCTGTTCTCCAGCCACTCCTCTCCCAGCCTATACTTGTATATAATTGTATTCTATCCCAGATACAAAATCTAGTGTTCGTTCTTGTTAAATTTCAAGCCATTGACAATTGCTCAATGGTCCAATATATCTAGACCCCCCTGCAAGGCATCTTGTCCCTCAAAAGATTCAACAGCACCTCTCTTTAATATTGTCAACAAACTTGCTAGTGGTGCATTTATCTCCTTCATCTAGATCATTGGTAAAAGTATTGAACAGAAATGGCCCTAGAACTGAGCCCTGAGGAACACCTCTGGTGACAGATGTAGCCCCATTCAACACTACCCTTTGAGCCCTGACATTCAGCCAATTCTTCACCCAGTACAGTGTGTATCCATTCACCTCACAGTTGGACAACTTGTCCAGAAGGATGCTGTCAGGGTCACTGTCAAAAGCCTTAATATATCCAGTAAAACTACATCTATTGTTTTCCCTTCGTCACTAGAGAGGTGACCTTACGTCAGAGGATATTAGATTAATTAAACAGGATTTTCTCTTTGTGTACCCATGTTGACTATGCCTGATGATTTCATTCTCCTTTAAATGTCTCTCAGCAGCACACAGTATGACCTTCTCCATCATTTTTCCATGTACTGAAGTTAGACTAACAGGTCCGTAGTTTCCTGGATCTTCCGTTATGCCTTTCTTTTACATGGGAAGAGTGTTGGCTAGCTTGGACTTCCCCAGACTCCCAAGACTTTTGGTTAGATAAACAACATTCCTGCTGTAACATCTGTAACTCCTTGAGTGCTCCAGGATGAATCACCATCAGGCCCCATGGACTTATGAACATACTACTGATCCCTTACAATTTTAGTGTCCACAAATGGAAAGCCACTGTTCCCAATGTCATAGACTCATAGAATCATAGAATGGAATGGACCCATAAGGACCAATGAGCCCAACTCCCTGGTCCTTGAAGGGCTACCTAAAAGTAAACCATATAATTAAGAGCATCATCCAGACACTCCTTGAACTCTGATAGGTTTGGTATCACAATGGCTATCAACTGGTACAGCTTAGTATCAGTCCAATATTTTCCTTAGACCTCCTCTTGCTTTTAACATACTTTAAAAAGCCTATTGATGTCTGACAGAACACTGGACAGTTTCAATTATACCTGAACTTTTTCAGTTTATAAATTTAGAATTAATTTCTCAGTCTAAAAAAAAAAATCTTTCATCTTCTCTTTCCTATGTAGTTTATTTTCCAAGACCATATGATATATGCAGGTATTTGGGGACACATGGACTTTAATTATATTTACTAATATAATGATACCAGAAACTAGTGATTATGTTGAAGAGCTGATAAGTGGTAACAAAACAAATTTATATTCTGTTACTAGTCACTGGGTAACCGATGTTTGGTATTAACGCTGATCATTTATTCTCAACTTTCATGTCTGATACTTGGAAAAAATTATTACTTTTTTTGTAAAATCCTATGAGAAAAACTAAATAAGAGTAGACTGTTAACCAATATCCTATTAAATAAATTTTGTTTCTTAAATTCATACTGAAATTAAATGTTCACTCATTTATATTCTATATTCTAATTTTAAAAAAAACAACTTTAAGTACCTAATTTCTTGGTTTTGGCTTCCTTTGTTTTTGCCATGGATTCCACTCAGTCCTACTCAGTTCCTTTGGAGGGGCGATATGTGGCACAGAAAGCTGGTATAAGTGTCTCTCTCCCCCTGACTTCCTCTTCTCTATTCCAGCATGTGATGCCCAGTGCTGCAGACCCTCAGGCTGTTGCTGCCCTACAGTACACCACCCGCACCTACAGTCCCTCTTGGGTGTCTGAACCCCAGGATGGGTCACGCACAGACCACAGTCCCTCAGGGTTGTCCCTTCTGTGGCATGAAGTGCTCCTTCCAAGAATGCATCTCTACCTGTGTCCTCAGAGATGTCTTCTTCCACCTGTCTCCTCTACATCTCCTTCATGTCTGTTTTGTTTATCTTGCCAGCAAATGCTACTCCTAAATATGTTTGAGCAGCAGTGCTAGCTAGATTCTCCTTGGGCTGGCATCATATTTGGCAGATGATTGGTTTTTTAGGTCCATTTCAGAGCAGCTCCTGGCTCATTGCACATGGGTCACCCTCCAGCACCCTGCCACCAAGATCCTGCCAGGTAGGACCACACTCATATAAATGTGTTATTTTTGAAATATACACCTACAGAACTTAGAGCTAAAGGAGATTATGAGAATAATTTTTCTCAATGGCCCACTTTGTGATGCCTTTTCTGAGGAACTGGATTATTTCTATTTGTCCATAGACTGACAGGTTGGACAGCTTGTCCACACCTTCATAAAGTATGATAATTAAATGTCCGAATGAATCGTCTCCTTCTGCCAGGTTTCATCTCATTTCTTGCTAACATTACTGTGTTTTTCTCACTTATGATTGTTGGAAATGAAATTGAAAATATAAGGTTGAAAAGGGAAATAGTAAGTTGCACATACGATAGACATAAAGAAAGGGAACAGAGGCAATAATTTAAATATAAACAGATAATATAAGTAATCTGATGGCTTAATGTATACGACTGTGCTTCTCTAAAGATGTCAAATACATTCTGGAATGAAAAATCAATAATCTACAAAAATAACACAGTATGAAATGTCTACAATTATGAGACGGGTAGTAGAGCCATTTTTTCCTGAAAAATTGGTCCAGAATTAAGAAAATCTCCTACTTGAAGAAATTAAAGGATATGTACTATTGGCCAGGAAACAAAAAAAACCCAGTCAATTAAGGAACAAGAGGGACTTGAAGTATTCACAATCAAGAATCAATTCCTTGTTCTCACTAATGGAGCCACTTTGCCCATGGCAGGGAAGCACTTACTTCGATTATTCCACCAGAGAGAACCATAAGGCATTTAAGTGGTGTGCCACAAGACATCTTTTGTTAGGTCTCTGTAGCAATGCTTTGGTCTTCTTACTCCATAGAAATCTTTCCCAAAGTTCCAGCCTCTAAGAACTGGAGTTCTCAGATGGTCTTGCAGTGCCCTGCTAGGTTTATGGTTCAAATCCGATGCCTATCATAAAGACTGGTTTATGTACCTCGCTTATGTTGATCTCATCTGACTTTAACCTCTATGACCAAATCACTTTCTGAAGTTGCTATTCAAATGCTAATGAAGATCAATTATGAGCTTAATATTAGAACTTGAGTTACATACCTAAAATTTACACAGAATTAACCCAACCTTTCCCTTCTTTGTAGCTGTGTGAAGTCCTCCTGTCCTGGTTTCAGCCAAGGACAGGGTTAATTTGTTGCAGTAGCCGCGAGGGCCATGTCCTGGTGGGTATGTTCAGATAACTAAGAATTTGTAGAAAACGAATAAAAATCTGTAAAAATATTTGTAAGAATACAAAAGTGATAAAAATACATTATTTTTTTTGTGCTATTATGTTTTAAAATACATAACATTAGATCCGCTTGCAAAATCAAGATGAAGAAGATACGTGTATTAAAACATGGATTTAAAAAACATTATAGTGTGATCAATATTCAAGGGGACACAATAGAAGGTTGTTAGCCATGTTGTGCAATTTCTCTCAGATTGAGCATTCGAAGATTGTCACAGTCATTCTACTTTCAATGTACAAAATTAATTTTTCAGAAATATTTTACTTGGTGATTAATCTTCATGTAACTAATAAAAGTTGAATCATTCATAAATAACTATACAGTAACTTAATTCCCTCTTTTTAGTACCATTTTGATCTCCTTACAACTAAGCATTTAGAGGAATTTCAAGGTATGATTGTAATTCTCCACAAAGACTAACAGCGTTAGTCACGTCTGTCTTATATGCCACGACATCAGAAGATGCAAATTAAAGTATGATAAAGTTAACCATCTTGATTTTCAGTTTCAGTGTCTTAAGTTATGAAATTGACCATCATGTTGAGAAGGATGAAAAACAGTTTTTCTGCCAAGACAGTGCAAGTAACAGCTGTGTTCAGATAAATTGACACTACCTGAAGGAAAGAGTAATAACAAGAAGAAACTAAAAGCACATGTCACAACAGTACTTAAACATTATTGGATTTTGGTTTTTTTAAGAACAACAAGCACTAGGAGCACAGATCACAGCCCATGTCTCTTCTTTCCACAGCAAGGGCTATAACTAGTGCTGTAGAGTAAAATTCTCAAGTCCAATAAATCTTAAATTGTTTTCTGCAAAGAAACTGCCTTCAGCAGACAAACTTGATAATGCCACGATAACAGAGCAACTCAAGACCACATTTTTAAGAGTTGGAAAATGTGAATGTTGATCCTTAAAAAGCAGTACTAGACATGTATGTCAGCAGGGAACGATTCTGCTTCTCCAGTTTGCTTTCTTGCTGTGTTGTTATGTTTTATGCTGTTGTTACTACTCCTAAAGGTCAAAGTGGGTCTTTGATGGAAAACTGAAATTTCCTGGCAACTTGGTATTCTGTCTTGTATCTAGATTCATGTCAGTTCATGGATTCAGTTCAGTTTCTGTGGAGGCATACATTGCACTGGCCAAGCACATCATGTTATGGAATCCAAATACATAGAAGTCATAGATTTGATAATTGCTTGTGTAGGGTATTTGGGTAACTTCATATAGAGTAAAAACTAAAATATCTTGTTTAAAATACTTACAAATTCATACAATATAATGTTTTAAAAATGCTACATGTCAATATCATACCCTTCTAAACAGAACTCTAAGTTATTGGGTTGAACTGATTAACTCGGGTTTTTTTCCACTGCAATCACTAGAATGAAGACATGAATTCAACTGGGTAAATACTGTGAAAGTGGCAAGCAATTAACAAATTGACAAATGAACAAATTGAGAAACAAAACCTGACATATAAACCAATTGGCAAACAGGAAAACTGACTAATTGGCAAACAGTTTGGCAAGACAGAGGCATGCTTGAAGTTTATTAGTAAGGGCAGCTTAGGCAGTGTAGGTTGGGAAATTTGATTCAAGATCCTTTCAAGCACTGGGTAATAGTCTTTCACTGAGATATTATGAATGAGAAAAGGAGTAAATTTTAAGACTAGGAATATGGGCTTAGACATTGTAAAATCACGTAATGTGAGAATTAAATATTAGCTAGGAACTTGGTAATCTTCAGGCAAAAACTAGTTTATCTTTACTGCATTTAGCATTTTGATGAATAACTGTCCCACACTTCAGTATGTGACAGCTAAAGGGTAGACTGGATATCATGAGTAGCTCCTATGTGAAGTATGCAATGGTTTTTGATTAAAGGCTGTTTTATAGTAAGAGCTGGTCCTTTTTCCAGATGTTCTTGGGCACCATTCTGTGTCCACATGGTAGAGTTTGGAGATAATATGATTCACATCACCTTTTATTTTAGGTTGCAAGTTTTAAGTTGCCTGATTATTTGCCTGTGTAGTGGATTGACCTTGGCTGATGACTAGACACCACCTAGTCACTCTCTCACTCGTCCTCCTCAATAGGGCAGGGAGAGAGAGTAAGATGGACAACCTCATGGATTAAGGTAAGGACACAGAGATCACTTACTAGTTCACTGCTAAAAAACCAAGTTGACTGAGGGAAAAATAATTTCATTTGTTAAAAAAAAAAAAAGTAAAATTATGAGAAAAAATAACAAAACTAAAACCACCTCACACACACAGTTTCCCCATGTGCAACTTCAATTCCTGAGTCCTCTACCCTCCTGCCCTGCTCCAAGAAGCGCAAGGGGGATGGGGAATGGAGGTTGCAATCAGGTGATAGGAGTTCCTCTCTGCTGCTCCTTCCTCTTTACACTATTTCTTTGCTGAAGCATGGGCTCCTTTCCACAGGATACAGTCCTTAAACTTCTCCAAAATAGGCCTTTACCGTGGGCTGCAGTTCTTCAAGAACGGCTCCACTGGGGGTCCTGTCCATATGGTACTGTCCTTCAGGAACAGGTTGCTCTGGCCTGGATCCCCTACAGGCCACAGTTCTTGGAGAAAATCTCCTGCATGGACTCATCTCCAAGGGCCACAGCTCCTGCTAATATTCTGCTCCTTCATGGGCTCTCCATGGGCTGCAGCATTGTCAGGGCACCTCCACCTGCTGTTGCATGGGGTTCTCCACAGACTGCAGTGTGAATTAATCTGCTCCAGTGTAGCCCTCCATGGGCTTAAAATGGCCAATTTATGTTGCCATGGTCTTTTCCAAAGACTTCAGGGCTATCTCTGATCTGGCACATGGAACATTGTACTTTATCACACCATAGGCTATGGACTTTAGTGGCATTAATTATTCTGGCTCTTCCAACTTCAAAAACTGAAGCGAACTAAAAAATGTGTCTTGAAAAAGATGTACTTCCTAAGGGAAAGATATCTACAGTTAATAGAGATGACCAGATTCATATTAGTAAGAGACAGAGATTGGAATGGGCGTTATCTAAAAAAAAAAGGCCAAAATTGCCTACAATCATTACTTCATATATTACTTTTTCATTTTCTTTAAATTAATTTTAACTACATATTTTAAAAAAAGTAAACATCAAGTTTAAGGAAAAGAAAATTAAAGTAAAAAATTTAGTGAGAAAAAAAAAGTCCCAAGAAGGTATGTCATTAAAAAAAGGAATGGTAGATATTCTGAGGAAGAGGGTAGACCTAAATCTTATCTCTGACACAACCTTCTTAGAACAGTAAACTAGAAAAAAAAGAAACACATCAAAAGAATATACATCTTATTTATTTGGAAACAAAAATTTTTATTTGTTCTTGAAATAAGGGAACAGACTTCTGTTATCACCTCCTGCTAGTGTCACAGTGACAGAAAAGGAAGCAAACAAACTGTGTAATCCAACATGTAAGGTGACCACCAGGGCAATTCCAGGAGATACAGCAGATCTGGCCTCATACTTACTAATGTCTGATCCATGTTTGGATGATTGCAATAGTTTCCAAGAAGAACAAAATATCCATTGAAAAACCATGTAGCAAAAGTCAGGAATATGAAACAGCAAATGCAAAAAAAAAAAAAAAAAGAGAGAGATTGATATTAAAAAAAATTCTGAAAACACAGCTTCAAAACACTGCTTCCAATATCATGGTTTTTTTGTGCCTTCATACTAATTTTCTAAACTAGATGGAAATGAGGTTACCTACAGTCCTGCACAGTAATAAAATACCTTACTTTCAGGGGCCATTCTCCAGCTCTTAAGCCCTTCTGTTGAAAGCATTGGGAGAATAAGACTCTTCCAAAAGCAGAAGTGAAAGCACTAAATGAGGAGCTGTTTTAGCTTGCCAGTAAGAAAAGCTAAACCTAATGGATAAATCCAGTTGGACAGAGCAAGGCAAGACCTGTGAATGTGTTTCCTTCATGGCTTCTGCAAGGGAACTTGCATCAAGGTCCCAAGGGCACTAATGGGCTTCAACAGTACTGAGCAGTCCCTCCTGGGCACCTCCACACCCAGCGGCCCCCGTTCAGGAGCCCCAGTTCACCTCACCCTGGATTTGTGAGTCCAGATGAGAGATAGACTGTGGGCTTACCAGCTTTCAGCTCCTGTGACTAGGCCTGGACTTCCAGACTGTTGGTCCTGACCCTGAGCCTGGCCATCCTGGTGCTGTATGACATGGGGTACCCTCACTGGGCGTGGTCCTGACTCCTACCCAGGGGATGAAGCTGTATCTTGAATATTGTGCTCAGTTTTGGGTCCCTCACCACAAGAAAGACGAGGTACTGGAGTGAGTCCAGAGAAGGACAACGAGGCTGGTGAAGGATCTGGAACACTAGTCCTGTGTGCGGCTAAGAGAGCTGGGGTTACTTAGCCCAGAGAAAAGGAGGCTCAGGGGAGACCTTATCACTTTATACCTTATCACACTTATCACTACCTGAAAGGAGGTTGTAGCCAGGTGGGGGTTGGTCTCTTCTCCTCATAGAGGGAATAACAAATGACAGGACAAAATTAAATGTCCTCAAGTTGCACAAGGAGGGGTTTAAATTAGATATTAGTAAAAAAGATTTCATGGAAAGGAAAGCATTAGCAGAGATTTCACAGGGAAGTAGTTGATCCCAATTCTTGGAAGTGTTCAAAACCCATGAAGATATGGCACTTGAGAACATGGTTTCATGGCGAACATTTTAGTGGTGCAAAGTTAGCGGTAGGATTTGATGATTTTAAGGGTCTTTTCTAACCTTAACAATTCTATGATTACGCAATAATGTCCCAGGCTGCCCTCTGTTTACCTCCTTCCCAGAGAGGTGACTGATGCCCAAGGCTGCCCTGCCCTAGGAGGGAGGCTGGAACACTCCCTGGCTGCCTTGTCCCTCTTGACTGTTGTCTCCTTGCCCTGGGGAAGAAGTTGGACTGTCCTATGCCCTGACAGTTTGACATCCTCAGTTTCTAGATCCTGACTTAGCTGAGTGTCTCCTAAACTGTTTAATCAGGGCAGAGTTATGCCCAGGCATACACAGAAATAGGATTTTAGTAAAATAGAAAATGTTAATTTTTTTAAAGAGTGTGGATGGAATCCACTTACCATGTGGGTTGGTAGCAAGTCAGAAGGATAACTAGAAAAGAATTCTAGATTAGATTCCTCTGTTTCCCTTGATTCTTAGTTTAGATAGTTATGTCCCTGACTGGATCTAAGTATTAGCGTATTGCTATTTTTCAATTTTTCTTGTTATGAAACTTAAAACCTCTCCTAGAATTTAAGAAAAAAAGTCTGGTAAACGAAGCAAAGAATCAGGTGTGATGACTGCTTTATTTTATTTTTTTTTCAGCTATGGCACAAATATCAGAATGTATATAATGATATTTGAAAATTAAATATTTTGATTTCCAGGTTTCATGATTTTTACTTTACTGTTTCTTAGAACCAGATGCTTAGATGTGGGAGTTTGAACCATTCTCTGTTGGGCCATGCTGCCATATAGGTTATATGCCTGAGGCTACCATGCTTCACTGCTTCATAATAAGTATGTGTTGTATTGTGACCTATGCATGCATAATTCTTCTTGCAGCATAGCAACATGGGAAAAAATGAATACAGAAGTCAAAAGGATATAAGGTGAATTTCAACTATTTGCCATTTTGGCACCTGTCTTTCAGTAAAAACATAGCAAGTAACAAAGAGCAGATTCCTGGCTTATCTGGGTCAACAAAATTATTCTAGATATTAAATGATCAGGAAATTCTACACAACGAAAAGATAGGGACTGACTCTTTTTTATAGTATATAGTTGCCTTCAACACTGTGTGAGCTAAAGAAGAATCACACCTATAAAACAGTCTGAGATAAGCCTGTTTCAAGTTTGCTTTAATGAGTTCTGAGTGTATCAATTATGAACTTTGATTTGATATTGCTGTCCAACCTCTCTCTTCAAAAGCATATTTCAAATACATATTTGAAAAAAATTTAGGCTAGAGTAAAATACACTGTGTTCCTGTCAGGTACTTTATCTCTACTTTATCATGAAGTATAAATGTTCAGCTACTCAAAAAGTATGATGATTAAGACAGAGAGGGCAAAAATAGGATTATTGTTACATTATTGCACATTAGAGTGCTGGAAACTGGGATTTGGTCTCTGTATAGGTGCTTCATTGTAATATTTGAATATTTTAGAATCATACTTACTGGCATAATCATCCTAGCATATGATCATCCTAACATATTATCCTAAACAAATTCATGTCTTGAGAGCTAGAACCTTATTTCAATTGCTCCAGATCCAGCAGGTATTTGAATTAATTATATTGAAGTAAATAAAAGCATTTTGGTTATTCCTTGTCTAATTGAAGTTTCATTCTTCCCTAAGAAACAAAGCATAAATAAAGAAAAAATATTATATGAAAAAGGAGCATTTTATTCTTAAAGATGCCTACAGAATTAGCTTGTAGTATATGTGCATAAATGTTTATAATAACATTGTCATAAAACAAACCACAACCATATTAAAAATTAATCACCAGCTTACACTCTTATCAGAATAGAGAAAGCCCCCTTTCCTGTTTTTGAAAATCATTTCACTCAGTGTGGAATAAACCATCAAATTTAGTGAGCTAGGTAAAGTGAAAACAAGAATATGTTGACAGAATAGCAACTACATTTTGTCTTGGTAAAGAACCTTCATACTTATTCACTCATCAACTTTTTAAGCATCTCTACAATAAGTGAAATCACTGCAATTATTTCCTTAACTTAAGTGAGAGAAGGATGTTTTTGGTTGCAGTGATATTGAGAATTAAGTAGAACACTTTGCCTTTCAGCCAAATTGTTTCTCTGGGAGATGTCCTTATTAAGCAAATACTTCAATGAACTGGAGTATTTAAATGGAGATGGCAGTACCTCATCCTTCATACAGGGTAAGAGTAACAGACGCAATACAGAAATAATGTCAAAGAAACTGTTTTGTTTGCTAGATGAATACAGTAGTTTTATTATCTTATTTAATTATCTTTTATTAGGTTAATTGGTTGAGAACTGAATATGCATTCCTGACAGAAGCTTGCATATTTTCCAGTTTTTCCTTGGCAGTAAGACCATGCTATTTGCCCTCTCTGCTAACTCTTTTTTGTTAACTGCCAAGCAGTTATTAATGACTTTTTTGAAGCTGCCATTGCGAGAACTGTAATGAATTGCTCTTTTGCAAGGTCGTGTATCAACTCAAAGATCTCCAGGTATAAAGACTGTTTAAATCTATCATTAACATTCTAGGTTGCCTAAAAATCATGCCCTCTGTACATTCTTGCCCTCTGTCCTTTAACTTATGGGCTTTCATTATTGTCAAAAACCATAGGAAAACACATTTTGAAAAATCAGCCTTGATAACTCCCGGTGATAAAAAAAGATGAACAGGTCACTGAAGAAAAGTACGTGGAAACCTCAATTTGCATTATTGACTGCCACTATCTCAGAAGATTCACTTCAAAGAGACTAACAGCTTTTTTTTCCAGTAGTACTATGTAAATGAGGAGGGTATTGAGGTTATGCACTGGATTCACCTCACACAAAGTCAGATGATATTTTACTGGATGTCAGGAAGAGCAGACAGGTACAAGTTTTCATTTTCATCTATATACAGTCCTGGAGGATTACTAATTAAAGTGACTGTAGAGCTTGCCAGTGGCTACTGTTGTATCTACAAGATTTTCCTTGTGATAGGCTTCATCGAGAGGAAAAGTGCTAAATTTTATTATCACTTTCTTCTAAAGCTTCTCTAATTTAAGAAATAAACAAAATCAAACAAAAAGGATCTTCGAAACTTTATCAGAAAAAGGAAAAAAAATACTTTGAGAAATTGCCTGTATTCTTACTTCAGTGGTGACTCAAAGAAAGTGTAGGAGAATCATAGTAGTATAAAGCCTTTCTATTTTCCCACATTACTGTTGACTACTCTAAAAGAAAAAAGGATGTCAAGATGAAAGAGGCTGTGGTAGAGAAGCAAACAGGATAAGTAGAATATTTTTAAGGATGAGGGGAAGAAAGACTGGACTGTTAGATTTTTGGTTTGAATGAGCAGCAACTGTCAATCCTTTTGGCAGAAGCTGGTTGTTATAATGTTGATCCCTTCCCTGGTGGCCTGTGTACAGTAGCCTCTCTTTTGTTAATGAAAAAAATTTCTCTTTTGTCTCTCTTAAAAGAGAGCCATGTATTCTCAGGGCTATGAATGATAGATGAAAGAATAGGGAAAAATGGTGGGAGTATAATAGAAAGAAAGGCTTTTAGAATTGCTGCAAATATACTGGCTCTTGAGACACTGTATAACCAAATACTCAAACTGGACACAGTATCTAGCCACAGGCATACAATTAGAAAATACCATTTCCATACATTAGAAGTCCAAACCATGTGTATTTCAATTCGAAAATAATATTTCCATACATTAGGAGTCATGTGTGTTTCTGGCCCTTATAATTCATCCTGTCTATTCAGACCTGACATACCTCTATCCAGATTTGCCAGAACTCAATGTAGAAGCCAAGCTCTTAATGTCAGCCCAGTATGCCAGTCCATAGCAGCTTATGTGCACTGATTGCACTCCAGTAGTCCATCTTCTGGTTCTGTTTGCTCTGAAAGAAATCCTGCTTGTATACTTTGAAACTGTTTCATGTTGTGAACCTGGTAAAGGAGATTGATTAGAAAATTCACTTCAAAAATATTTCTCAATCAGTAAATCCTAACCAATTAAAAACTAATAAATGAAAAGCAAGGATATAGTTAGTGTTCTCAGTTATTTATTCTCAGCTTTAATACAAGTACTTGTCAGACTGGAAAACTGAATAGCTGCACAGCTGCCTGCATCTCATCTTGTAGGTCTGCAGTGAGTAGGAGCACAATTTATTCTAGCTGAACTACCTATACTAAAAATACATTCTCTGTTTGGACATTTGAATGCTGCTTGAATTGCCTTCCTCTACTCCACTGGATAATGTTTATTAAGAGAGCTGTCTTTATGCCTAGTAGTTGATACAGCCAGATCCCCAACTGCAAAATAGTGTGAAACAAATACTACTTCCTGAGACACCCAAATAAGTGCCTGATTGCAAATATCAAGGCTTAAATGAAACACTTGATTTCAACTCATGTTTTTTCTGAACAGATGCTGTGTGTTATTCTCCCCAAATTAACCTCTATCACACACAGCACCAGCTAAATTTACAGAAGAAAAGAAGTTTATTCCAGTATTTAATTACCTTTTTATTACAAAGTTAGAATTACTCTAACCACAAGGAATAATAAAGACCTGCGGTGCTTCTTTAGTTGGTCCAGTGACTTAACTAGATTTGAGGGGAATTGCTACTTTCAATCCCACTAAGTCTGACTCCCTAATGGAGACTCAGATTTCCAAGGACAAGTCATCTTTCCTTCTATGTTTAAGAGAACTTCATAGCATCTCTAACCTACCTGCTTTTATTTTTAAGCCAAATAATTTAGTTAAATGCAAAAGATAGGGCCTTTTATCTCCCAGAAGGCTTCTTTAACACATGATACTTTTATTTATGTATTTAATTAAGTACATTCTTCAGAGCCTAAATGGACTTGCTATTCACCTTTTCAAGAGTGACACAACTTATCATACATTATATATTATAGAGAAAATATTTATTGTGCATGCTTCTGATAGACCTAACAGGCTGTTGTGTGACATGACACTTTTGACAGGCCATCTTCCCATTTACCCTTTTCCTCACTACCATGCTTTTTAGTTCATTACTTTTTACATTGTGTTTGCTTTAGGGTAAAAAACAAAACAACACAAAAAAATCCTCCATATCAAACAAAATAATTTTTCTTCTTGCCTAAATTTGCCACAAACTGCTGTCTACCTCTTTTCTGAACAAAAATTTGAAAAAGCTTTTCTGTGCATTTTTTACTACCCCATCTTCAGATTAAGGGAGTTGACATTTCTGCTGTGATATGTGATTCAGTTCTGCACAAAAATTATCTCCATAATAAAAATAAAAAATATTATCAATACAAATTTTATTGAATAAAAATCTGATTTTTAAATTGATAAATTAAAAAAAGAAGATAAATTGTATTGAAACTGGATGTGGAAATAGAGGTGTCAATTCCCATGTATAGGGTCATTAAAGTCTCATTAGTTTAAAAATATGAATATATGTAATAACTGATGTAGTCTACCACTTCATTAAAATCTAGCGCTGTACTTAAATGAAAACACTATGTATAATTATGAATATATAAATAAATATATACTTACTTTTCAAAATCACTCCTACTTCTGTTAAGCAGAGTAGAAGTAACTGTTGAATATACTAGAATGTAGTGAGCTCTCCAACTGTTAAACTTTTAATGAAACTAAACCATGATCATTCCTTAAGACGTCCTGTAGTTACTTATGTTTTGAGTGAATGAAGTGCTATTAATTGCATTTATATGCTATAAATGAAATACATCTGATACTTTTTACTGATAGTTTGCCAGCCAATTTGCATTATAATGAATAAAATCCCAAGGATCTTACTATAGTGGAGAATTAATGCGGTCAATATGCAAATATACATAAGGTCTGAGACATTGCATAATTACACTGTACAAGACACACAATGAAGAAAACTGTAAAACTTAATTAAAAGTAAATTAATTAGAATTCTAGTATATCCAACATCAATCAGTGTATTAGGCACCACAAAAGGTTTACTTTTATTCAACCATTTAAATTTCTAGGCAGTTTTGCCATAGCATAGCATGGCTTGTTCTTTGTTATACAATTTTGTTATGTAACTTGTAACACAAGTTTTGTGATAAACTTAACATCTAAGCGAACAATTCAAAAGCATACTTATAGTACCCAAAATGGTGCAGCTTCAAGGCTGTTATATAAGTGCTGCTACATTAAAAATGGATGGTATTGTAAGCTTTTGAATGTCTTAGATAATATTTGCTATCTAAAGGGAAATACTGTTTTAAACACCACTTTCCTGTGAAGAAAACCAATGCTGTGTTGCAAAATGTCTGAATCCCACATTTGCTATGAACAGATGTTAACAGGAATAGTCATTACATTAAGCTGCATTAATTAAATATTGACAGAAAAACCTTAGTAGATGAACTTATTAAAACAACATGGGGTCTGATTAGCAATTAGTAGGTTGATGTATTCATGATTATTTGCATGTGACAGCAAACAATCAGAGTGTAGAGAGAATATTTCCCCCATTATAATTCATGTTATCCTTTCCTACCATTTGAACCAAGAAATTTCCCACTGGATTAACAAACTGAGTTAATGACTCCCTTAAATTGTTCGCAACTTTGTGTTAATTCTTATGGCATTCTGTTACCACTGATTCTGTTAGCAACTTTCCCAACAAACAAAAAAACTTTAACTTGTAATGCAGTTACATCTAACAGCCCTAAGTGATATGTTGGTCAGAACTGAAAGCAAAATTTTGGAAAGTTTTTTCCATCTATGAAGGAGGTAGGTAGGTTAGTCAAAGCAAACTAAAATTCCTTAATTACAGGAAGATGTTCTCTTAGTCTAAGAAAATTAGCACATCCATACAGTCCTTTTTCTTTTTAATGACTTTAACCTTTCACCACAAGGTTGAGAATTTCTGAGGGGCACTAGCTGTGATTCTAATCAAAGTAAGTGATTATTAGCTGTTCCATTGATTTAAAGGAGGTAGGAAGTCTTAACTCATTGTTTCTTTGAAATAAACTCTTTCTTTCATTTAGAAAGACGAATAATTATCTACTGTTAGTTTAAATTTTTCTTTATGATTTCTCAGTGTTATAGAATGAAGTAATACAATTAGGTCATAGATAGGAACAGTATAATCCTGTGATTATATTGTTTAGCAAAACTTTTAAATCCCCTTCTTTATTGCTATGTCCATGTATATCACAGTTAAACTCACATCTTTATTATAGTTTTCCACAAGTGCCTGTTCAGTGGCAAGTATAACAGTCAACACCTACTGGCAGTGTACACCCAAAGTGCCAATTCACAGTCTAGTGCTGTCTACTGCAATCTTCCTTGGTGGGTGATAAAGTCAAAGGAAAGGTTGATGTGTGTCATGCCAACCAAGCCCCCCATAGCCATTCACTCAGTCCCCCTGTGCTATGGGCGGGACAATCAAAAGGGTAAAAGTGAGTAAACTCCTAAGTTGAGATAAAAATAGTTTAATAGGTAAAGCAAAAGCTGTGCACACAAACAAAGCAAAACAAGGAACTAAGTCATCACTTTCCATAGGCAGGGGCGTGTTCAGCCATCCCCAGGAAAGCAGGAGTCCATCACAAGTCGTGGTTACTTGGGAAGACAATCACTATCACTCCAAATATCTTCCCCTTCCTTCTTCTTCCCCCAGCTTAAATGCTGAGCATAATGTCATATGGTATGGAATATCTCTTGGGTCTGTTGGAGTCAGCTGTTCTGGCTCTGTCTCCTCCCAACCACTTGTGCACCCCCAGTCTCCTCACTGATGGGGTGGGGTGAGAAGCAGAAAAGGCCCTGACTCTGTGTAAGCACTGTTCAGCAGTAAGAAAACATCTCTGTGTTATCAACACTATTTCCAGCATAAATCCAAACCATGGCCCCTACCAACTACTATGAGGAAAATTAACTCCACCCTAGCCAAAACAAACACAATGGTATCTACTCAGAGAGAAACTTCTCATTTAATTTCTACTTAAATTAATTCAGCTAGAGCATGCTAAAACTTGTACTGAACTGAAATGCTATGTCACAACTGGGAACAGCCAAGGGACTTGCTAAAAACTTGTGCTGTTGGGCCAAACTGAATTGTTAATGTAGTTGCAGTGTTAGCAAAAATAAGGCGCTCCAGAGAAGCTCCTTTCCCATACCCTATTAATCATTATTCAAAACAGCTACTTCAGGAGGATTCATGAGAGTCAGGAATAACCAAATATTTCCCTGTACCCTATGCAGTAGTGCAGTGTGATAACACTGGAGCTGGGAGACAATCCATGTCAAGACTTTGGACAGTCCCTTCTTATTTTGAATAGACTTTCTGATTATTTAGTTTGTTTGTTTTCCTAGTATTTAAATGCGATGAGATTAATTGTCAGTTTTTGACTTGGGTTAATTTTTTTGTTGAGGTACCCCTTGTAGAAAACTTTCTGAAACTTTTTCTATGAAAATGAGCAAGTGAGAAAGTTAGCCATGAAGAGGTCTTTAAATACCATCTTTAAAGTGTGTGTGTGTCTTCATCTGGAAGTGATAACTTCTTAAAGGTCAATAAAGTATTTAATATTTATATTAGATGATCCTAAGATTTAGATGATGACCAGTGATTGGAATCAAAACATCTGTCTGAAGGGTCATAAGTAATAAGAACTTCAAAGTCTCATTTGAAATACATGAATTCTGAAGAGTCAGTACCTAAAGTTGGCACACCAGATTTAACCAGAATGAGGTTAAAAGCAATCTATAATATTGTCCCAGATGTCTACTTCAGGCTACAGGGCATATCCATCGACTTCCACCTAGACAGACTTTCAAGCAGTGGAGAAGAATTCAATGTCTTCTGACAAAATAAAATAAAAGAAGGAGAATTTCTGCTTTTATAGTAACATTTTTGTATACACGGATTTGGATAGAAGCCATTTCATTGCAGTCTCTTCCCTGCTAAAGTAAATGCAAATCCATTTCTCAAACCCCAACAGCACCTGCCTGCCTGCATGGGTGCTGGGATGCTCTCCACTTCCCTTATTCATGTCCTACCCAGTTAGAAAAGAGTTCAAGACATACTGATTTTGAGAGCAAGTTCAAGACTGAATGTGCCTGTATCACCAGAAAGGTCACTTTGAGAAGACAGACCTGGCTTCTATGCTTCAGTGTCTTAATAATAATTAACTGGGATGGGACTTGATTAAGTCCAAACTATGTTGGAATCAAAGAATAGATACACTTTAATGAAGTGAACATTATAGATACATTTTGCTCAGATTTTCAATAGCAGAGCTATACAGAGACTTCTTTAAAGTTAAACTTAGTGTGGCATAGTTTTTTTTGTATGTCTTTGTGGCAGAGCCTTTGTTCTGTAACATCAGAGCCAAGTATCTCATTTTCATCTTTGTCTGAAATCATCTTCTGAAAATACTTACTAAATATGTGAGATTATCTTAGTACCTTTACCAGGTCACAAAATAACTATGAAAGCTGCAGACATACTCAAAAGTCAGCAAAATTTCAAGGGGTGGAGCTGTTAGTCTTCATAATGAAAGGCTTCCATGTCTTTATGCCTGTAGAAGTTTTGAAGTCCACAAGACTAATGAGTATTACATGAAAAAAAAAAAAATAAAAAAAAAGGAAAGGAATTTGCTTCACTCTTGTTTTGATTTTCAATAACTGTGTGAAGCCTGAAATTCTTTGTACCTCTGTGAGATTCTCTATAGCAGTGAGAAAAATTAAGGTAAGTTTGAAAGCCAGTACCAGAAAATATAGATGTGTAATTTTAGTGGTTCCAAGCAGCATTGCAAACATACGTAAGTCGGCACAGAATTAATCACTATTCTTTAGAGAAACCATTGTCTCACAGGTACATACTAAGAAAACAGATACGACATTTTTTAATTTTAAATTATAATTTTTTAAAAAGTATTGAATACATGGGCTTTTTCTTAGGAAAGAGTCTAGAACCAGAGACTGCTGTGATAAGCAAATAACAGCAATCTAATGTTCTGGTGAGTATTGATTTAGTCCCCCCCAAAAAAGTATAATTCATTTTGTTAAATTTTCAGTGATGATAATTGTAGGGTTCTTTAAATGAACGATTGTGGGTATTTTTAAACAAATAACTGACTTGTAAAATCCTGATTTTTAATGGAACAGCAATATAGCTCCTTTCTTACAAAGAATTTAAAATAATTAGTACTGTAGAATAACATTTGGTAGTTCCTAACTATGAGTACCAGGCAACTGACAGTAAACTGAGCTTCACTTTTGACTTTATTATCTACTTTCAAGGATGTAAGTTAACTGTGTCCCTACTTATACTGATTTTACTTAGGCAAACCTCTGACTCACCTAACTAAGATTTTTTGTTAAAGTAAAGAGTTCTTAAATTTAGAAATTGGCAGACCATGTAAGCAAAGTCTGCTAATATTTGTGCTTTGAGGATTTTCTTTGGTTTTCTTTGTTTTGTTTTCATGTTTTGTTAATTTTGGCATTTGATTCGTTTTTGTTTGTTTTGTAGGTTTTTTTTTTAATAGCATTAATATAGTAATAGCATGTCTTTAAATCATCTGTCAATCCAGAAAGTCAGTGCATCCATTGTGCCATGGGATTCATGTTCAGAGAATTTCTTTTGATGATGTAGCTTCTCATCTTGAATTGGCACTGCATACCACTCTTCACCATCATTGTCAAAATCTGTATCTGTAGAAACATCATGTTTTGGGAAGCACAAAGTCTATTTTTACTCATAGGTTAAATTGTGTAAAACTACTCATAGATCAAAATGCAAAATTCTGCAGAAATTACTCAAAAAAATCTGGCAAAGATTAGAAAAAAACCCACCATTTTCCCTATTAAACTATCCCTTACATCTTAACTGAGAAGTTTATTTCTCATATGTGTGTGGAAACCATTAGAAGAAAGTTACAGTAAACTTCAGTTGCATTCTGCAACTGATTTCTCTAGGATAAAAATATCACCCATCCCATAAAGCCCATTTTCAGAAGCCTGCACCAAAACTCAACATGAACTATTCTGCTAAGTGGTACTTTGGTATTGTCAGACATGCTTTCCTCCATTATATGCACCTGGTTTTTTGAGCACAAAAAACGTCTAACTATGAGCAGCCTGAAATAAATATTTGTTACAGGTGCATAAACCATCTGTGATGCACTCATTTCATTCAAGAACAATAGCTATGACCAAGGTCCACAGCCTATGAAATGTAAAAGGGCCACTACTGCTGGGGAAGCTTATAGGAATTTAGCAGTTGATATACTAAATATTTTTTTGGAATAAATTTAAAACCTGCTCAGGAGAACTGTAGAAACAAAAGAATGCCAAGATTTAAAAAAGTAGAAAGTTGAAGCTGAAGCTGGTACAGTAATATCTAGCTAGGGGTGCTTTTCAGCAGGTTAAACCAGCTACTGATTTACCTGGGATATCACTACATATGCACAGCTGTGCATTGCAGTCTGGCATTTTATGACAAAAAAATTCATAATGTGAAAAAAGATTTCTCTTGCTATAATAATTTACTGCAGTGGTATATGTGTTGAAAGCATTGTAGACATAGTAAATTTTTTGGTTTTATTATTTCTGCCAGTAAGACAGTGGCCATCTGAAATGAAAGTACAAATTAGCAGTAAGGTAGCTCAAAAGTAAAAGTTGAGCATCTATTTTTGTTAATGAAATGTAGCAGAGTCCTAAACAGTGCAGGCAATGTGTCGAAATCTGAAAAGGTCAGATGTTGCACAATGTAAAACTGGTATCATTTAAAACAATAATTAATTTCAGTATATGCAGTCAAGTGGAAGCTGCAAGTTACTCTGAGAGTAAATTCACCAGAAGAATGTATGTAGGTCAGGAAACACTCAAGCTGCTAAGAAAAACTTCCTCCCCCAGAATTAAATTGAAAAGGCAAATATAGCTCTCATATTTTAATAACACAGGTATATGTACATTTATAATCTGAAGCTACCGATTGCCCAGCATGAAATTTAATTTTGAATAGAAAGATTGCAAAGCTATTTATATATACTTGCACAAATATTTTGAATAATAGCTTTTAAAAATATAAAACAGTATCTAGGTTCTTGATCATTCACCAAACAATGATTCTGGTAGAAAATGTTGTTAGTAACTGTATTAGTGCTCCACCTTTTCTTTAAACCACTGTCTTCAGTTAAGCAACTATGACTCGGCTAATGACCAATTTCGAGTGTACTGTAGTATAAACTGAAGCATTTGAACAAAACTTATCGTGTTTACTGGTGGTAATTTCAGCTAATTATAATTTCAAAATATACAATTTTTTTTACTTTATGAAGTGGAGATAAATGAGGTGTTTCAAACTCAGAGTTTCTTCAATTTATAAAGGAAATCTATATAGCTTTCTGTGAAGATGTTATGTTTGAAAATTCAGCATTATTTTTGCAGACATAAGTCAATTGTTTTAAAACTCCTACATCAAACTCCAGATTTGTTAATTAAAAGACGCCCAGCTTCAATAGTTGTTTTTCATCATGTTGTTAATTACTGCCACAATTAACATTAATCCAAAGTTCTTATACTATATACATATATGTATAAATTGTCTTTTCCTCAGCTAAAGAACAGAAGTATTTATTGAATGATACTATTGCCTTATTTGTCCTAAATTGTTTTCCACTTTCTGAAACTGGCACAGAGTTTCCTAGAGTAAAAATCGAAGCAGATTGGCAATCTTTTTCTATAGTATAAAACAGGCATATATTACTTCTTGAAACTTCAGGCTTTTTCAAATGTAGACAAGTTACAGCCACCTGAAAATAATGAACAACTAACTTTTGGTTCCGTGTTCTGCTCCTCTCTATTTCTTGGAATGAAGTTTGAGGTAAAATTCAATTCACAGAGTATGCAGATTCTTGATTCTCCTTAGATGTAGCAGTTGATGATGTAAGCATTTAGAAATTGTAAAGATCAGCTTTGTACCAGTAACCCCAGGCTTTTACCACAAACTGAAGTTCCTTGTGGGGTCTTTTTTTGTGTACTTCATTGACAGTATGTAATGAGAACACCTCTTTCAAAATGGGATGCTGTGGTCTTTGGCACACACCTTCTTTAGTACAGCATGAGTTTTATCCATTAGAGTACCAATCTGTAAGTATCCAAGAATATTTGGAGCTGAGTTTTCAATGAGGAGGGAATGTGCTACACTAGACCAGACCAGAATCACTGAGGTTGAAGAAGACGTCTAAGATCATCAAGTACAACCATTAATAAGATAAGGCCTTCCATTTGTTTTATTTCTCATTTTGTTGATATAAGCTTTCCTAAACAATTTCTAATTTATGATTTTGGTATTCTAATCATGTGATCCTATCTACTACATTTCAGTGATATCAACACAATTGAATTTATGCTCATAAAAGAGTAATTTATGAGCTCAAATTCTCACTGCTTAGAAGCGAGTCTCTTGGTAGACATATATAGGAAATGAAATACTGTATTATCTTCATGTATAATAGTGACATAGTGAATTTTCTTATGGACATTTTGATTCAGTGCTAAACGAGTTATTATTTTTCTCTTTTAAATTTAGTTTAATGCCATGTTGACTGAGTCAACTGTGTGGTCATCTAGAAGGTTTTCCCCCTTTTAGTCCAATAAAGTTTGTTCAAATTTATATGCCACATTCTTAAGATAAAATATGAGTCATTTACTGAAGCTTTCTATTTTGATCAGTGCTTGCTATTGGAATCTTCACTTTCAGGAGTGAAGATTTCAGGACACTGTGCTTCCACATGAAGAAATAAAATGCATTGGTTCATTTCACATAAATTTTGATTTCTTTCGCTTATGTCTGTAGGCAAGAGAAGTCTTTACTGCACCTTCACATGTTCCTCTATGGTATTACAAAGAGTTAAAGACAGTATGTAGCTTATTTGAAGTAAAAGGAGAACATTTTTAGGGATTCCATATTCAGCTCCAGATTTTAAGTAACAGAAATGTAAAATGAATTTATCCTCTGCTCCCTTAATCAAAATTTCTGTTTAGAGCAATTTAGAGTTACCACCAAAGATGAAGACGTTTATTATCTGTTCAGTTATCACTCATGTTTTACAGAAGCAATTTCAGTGATATTCATTACTTAGTCTGTAGTTACTATGAACTTTATTGTTTACATGTATAGGTTGGATACAAATCAATGTAATCACTCTAGTTATTATTGAAATCCAGGGTAATTCTCAAGACATTATTTTTCACCTTCGGATCAATATCAAGTTCTATGGGACTAAATCCAGGAAGCTGCATGACTCCCCATACTCCTCTGTGGGACAGTGACTCTGAGTCTGTCAAGACCTTTGTAGGCCTTTCTGAGTGAGATACAGCTTTGAACAATTATCATGCATCACTGAAAGTCTTCCATTTTAAAGGAAGAGATCAGTTGTCACTTCCTGTTCTGTTTATGCTGCATTTGTTTCTAATATCTCAAAACTGAGCAAGGCAGGGATTTGGTGTTGTAGCTCTATGGGCTTTTTCACCCTTTTTTTTTCTTTCTTTCTTTTTCATGCTTTTTTTCTTTCTTTTTCTTTCTGTCTTTCTGCCTCCCCCCTGGGTTTTGCTCTCATATTTTCTGAGAAGTTAGAAAATTGAAACATTGGTTCAAGATCTCTTTGTAGGTAAAGCTCCTTTATTAACTTTGATATAAAAAGATAGAAATCATAAGTCTGACCGGTAAATGAACTCAGGCACCTTATTTCAAACTGCTATCTGAAAACTCCATTACAGTTTCTAAGGGAGAATGTGACTAAAATATTGTAGGCATTGCTCATCTCTTACTTTATGTTTCTATAAACATACAAAATCACATCTTTCTCACTAACTTAATCTTGAATATTCTGAGAAGCCCTACACTCAGTTCATGACCAGGAACCACACTAAATTCTTCCTCAGTCCCCAAAAGGGACAGTTACGCACAATATACTGTACAAACACTTACACCACCTGTGTAGCTTTGTAGTACACTCCAAATGCAGATGGCATGCCATTCTAATTTAACTTTCCATGCAAACTAGAGAATCTAAGGAAATAAAATAAGGGTTTGGATCGCATTAAGGTGTTACATTGCCTGCATCTTCTATTAAATCTGACATTTTTAAGTCACTAGTGCTATTAAGTGTCTTTTGAAGGTCTCTCAGATTGTAAAAAATCTAAACGTATGCCAAATTGAAATAAGGGGGCATCAGTTTGAAGAAAAATCAAATGAAAATATAATGATATTGTTCCATTATTTTCTCTACTTGATTTCTGTTGTACCATTTCAGCTGTTTAAGACAACACATTACTTTATTTACAATGCTTCACTAAAATATTTATGTTCTAATCAAATCTGCAGCTGGTTTTCTTAACTGGAGATTCAGTACTAGCTCCTTCATGAACAGCACTGAATCTCCTTAAATTTAAATATAGTGCTCAAGACAATATGCTCATCAAAAAAAAAAAACAAGCCCATTCTGTTCATTCTGTTTCCATTTTAAGGGATGCGTTTGGTGCATGCTAATTTGAGCTCTGTAATGTTTTCTCTTGAAATATCATATAGACAGTATTTTACTAGAGTATATGTCATAATGTTTTCTGATATTTTCAGATGAGCTAAAGTGTATATCTGTTCTTAATCTATTCCCTCTTCTGAGGCAATGTGCATCCTCAGCAGCATATTTAACCAAATGGATTTTTTTCCTTAACAGATCAAACTGAGTTCTGCTGCAGGCACAGAACTTCCTATTTAAATGACAAATGTCTCTGCTTGCAGATTTGAAAACTCACTTATTGACTCTTTCATCTTGTGTAAACAAATAGTCAGCCCATCACTGCTATGGTGGGGAAAGTGGAAGAATGAAAGGGAAAGGGAATTTTTGGGAGTACTGCCAAATATTGCATTACTTGGAATAAAAAACTACTTGCTTGCTGTTAATGTTGCCATTATACACAGGTAGTAGACAGCAATGCTGAGAAAGAACAAAGAAAAATCTACAAAGACGCTGTAATATCAAATATTTCTCCACACTTAGAAGAGAGTGAGATTTTCTTTTTTATTTTCTATAATGGCAGCAGAGAAGTCTTGATTTTAACAAAATATTTTCAGCCACTTATTCAATTGAACTCTGAGAAATCTATTTATTTAAGAAGCTTTCAATTTAATCTTCAAGTGTCCAAAGAGTTCAAATGTAACATGATTTAGTTATGCTTCGAAAAGTCTAATATTAACCTGTTTCTAAATGGGTTTGTTTTATTTTTCTCTTCTAGATAAAGCATATATATATATCAGATATATATAAAACTTATATATGCTGTATATATAAAGCTTATATGTGATATATAAAGGTAATGGATGTAAGGCATCTTATATACTTTGTTGCTCCTGTTGTTTTGTTTGCTTTCATAGTGAACCATTATGAGGAAAATGAAAAATCAGTGGGTGCCAAAGAAAATTATATCAGTGGTCCTTTTTTCATATAATGATGCTTTGAAATGTGTTATTACCAGAGAACCTTTACAGGGTAAATAGGAGCAGTGGAATTGCTCAAGGGGTGTATCAGTTTGGCCTGACTCTCTGACAAGTCCAAGCTGTCTCCTCCCTCCTGCCACTCTATCAAATGAGGGAAAAAAAATGAACCACAGAAAAACAAAAAAAAAATCCGAACGAAACAGAATTATATCAAAAAAATATATTTACATATATTTACTCTGTCCTCCAATCGGGAGGTCTGGAGACACGCTATCTTCGACGCCGCTGATGCTTTTGAGAAAGCACGCACGATCACTCTTGAGGAGAAAAGGCAACGCAGAAAGAATCGTGCCTTGCAGAATATACCACCTAAAGAGTCTTTCTGCTGTGCCTTTTGCAACCGGACATGTCTATCTCGTATTGGCCTTTTTAGCCACCAATGCGCTTGCAACAAATGTGGGTAGAGCCCTTCCCAAATCTTCGTTTGCGAAGCCCAGCCATGACAATTATATATACAATTTGAATAGATTGTACACACGATAGGGAGCTCCCCAGGGGAAAAAAGGGAAAAGGGAGGGGGAAATAGGGATAACTATAACTATAACTAAAAGCAAATATCCTCCAAATATACCCCGTTAATAGAGAGCTAGCGAATAAATACAAAAAACAAATTAAATACTTCCCTGAACAAGACAGCAGAACCATGTGAAGCACCAGCCAACTCCCCACACCTCCTGAAGGGACCAGAGATAATGGCAGGTCGGAGCAGGCAGGCCCTGGCCTAAACAAGCAAAGATCTCGGAGATACCTGTAGTCTTCAGCCAACTGAAGAAAGAAGAGAGCGAGATCTCTTATCTATGCCTTATTTATACGCTATATATGCTAAAGGATGATATGGAATACTCCCTTAGATTTCTGACCCCCTTTGCTAAGGAAGGCCTAAAAAATCCAAAAGCCAACCCACTACAAGGGATAAGCTGCTAACAACTGTACATAAAAGCAATCTTGGGGTGAGGTACATCCATAAGGAAGAAAACGAATACTGCAGGTTTCAGACCCAGTCTGCAGCTGCTATCCTTCACCAGTGCTGAAGAAAAAGCATTTCTATGTTAGATCCTTTGCATGGCATTGGTAAATATTGATTTGTGATCTGGGTAAGTAAGATACTCCTCAAAGTAGGGTTTGTTCTTTTCTTACTAATGTTTCATGGCTCCCCTAAATTGAAACAAGATGGTTTATGGAAGAAGATGGAAGTGACATGTTACACCAAAGTCTCTGAGTTCTGTATTCAATGAAATAATTGTGTTCTAAATTCTTCTGTAATCAACTGTAATCAGAGTTGCTCAAAAGAGTGCAGATTTGCAGTTACAGGTGAACTTTTTGCCTGTCTAATATTAAAATCTGTATTCTTTAGAATTTAAGTTTACATTTAAAAACATAAAGTCTTACTAATGTAAATCTTTCACAACTAGACTGTTTTGCAATAGAGAAAGTTAGGTTAATAGAATGGATGCTTGCCATAAATTAACAACATTTTAGTGAACATAAATCAGTGTTAAGAAGTACTTTATTTACAGTGCACCAGAAAACACATCTGAGGAAAATAAACAATATTTTTGCCCTATATCTTATAGCAAATAAATTTTCAAGCTAGGAGGTGGCAATTTGTTATGTTAGGTACTATTTCTTCATATGTACTTGTGATTTTTTTTTTCTGTGTATGAATCATTTAGGCTAAGTCACATGCATTTTTAAACATTATAGAAACCTGCAAACTCATACTGCAAGTAAGTAATATCAAACATATTGTTAATTCACATTGCAAAAACTTCACAGCAACATGAGAAATTAATATTTTGAATCAATATGGAGGATGGAAATATATGTACATAGAAGACCTGCAACAATATATCTACAGTGTTTAAACGAATACTGTCAGAATACTCTGTCTTATATCTCTTTCAATATCTTCATTTAAAAGTAGATTTTGAGTTTTACTTCATCAGTGGGTAAGTATACTAATTATGATAAGTGTTGGAATAGTCTTCAACAGATATTTATAACGGGGAATTTAATTTTAGTTGAAAAAGTCTTTTAATATTTCCCTCAATAACTTTTCTGTTAGCTAAAGAAACTTCTTAAATCCTCAATATTAATTATATTTTGCATTTTCTTTCCTAAGTCTAATAGNGCCTATTTACAAATCTACGACTATTCCTACTGGAAATCCTTGTGAGAAGAAAATCAGGGAAAAGTTATTTGTTATTACTTGTTGCAATTAAAAAGATATGTAGCCTCATAAAAAATGAAATTCACTGAAAAAATCATACTGTGTCTTTAAATGATCTCAAATAATGTTGTGCTTGCGTCTTCAGAATCAACAGGGATTTTTTCCCTCTTTCAGTAAAAGGAGGAATAAGTTAATTCAAAAGAAAAGCAAATAAAATAAATTAATGATAAAATATAACCATGGGGCAACTCTTTCTGTCAGATGAACTGATATAAAATCATTATCTCATTAGCTTCTTTTTTTATGCTGTATTTATCTTGGAATAGTTAGAGTAATATTTAGCCCATAAGACCTGTTATAGCAATATACCTCAATTGATTGAAATGGCAATGATCTATCATGCTAGCATGAATTAGGTCTGCAATACAGTCTTTATTTTCAGTCTGGATACTTCTCAGAAAGCTAAAGAGTCTAGAAAGAAAGTTATTTTGGTGTGTTTTGTAGTTTCTGAAAAAAGCCACAGTTAAACTAACTGGAAGAGTCTTGCACATGGTCATCCAGAGTCATTACTATCCTATCAGGGAGCCACCACCTCAGTTTAAAATTCATTCAATATTTATAGAACTGTTAGCTCACTGTCTCCTGTTGGCTGGGTGAAGAAGCTAACCAAAACCTCACAGCTTTTGCTACCACTCGAGGACTCCAGGATAGAATGTAATCTGTAGCTTTGGAATGCTAGAAGCCACAAGCTGGACAGTTTACATAATGATTGACAGCTCAGGTATCATTTCACAAAGAATGGAACCTGTCTCCCTCTGCTATAGCTGAATCACATGGGCGATTATATATATCACAGGCCAAATCTTCAGTTTATTCAGCCAACCAGCCCACTAATGTGGACGTTCAAAAAAGTAAATGCATCAGCTAACTTCAGCAAGCATTTTTCTTCAAGAGGACCTTTCAATATCATGTGCTTCTAATGACTGTGAGTACATTTTAATCAGGGAATCTCTCCTAATAAATCTCAGTTAGATGGTTATAAAATGATTGAGGACTATTCATGCAAGTGTCTACCAGGCTCCAGATCATGGGGTGGAATTGGAAGTGCAGAATGAATAAATGTGTCTTCTTGACAAACTGTTCAGTATGCATATTCTAACAGTTTACTCTTAATCTTGCTTTTAAATAAATAAAATTTAAACCTGGAGAAGGATTTTTAATTTTAAATCCTGGACTAGTCAGTTCATCAGTCACCGGGTACAATTTGCATATTATACGCTTGCTTGAATAAGCTGTGTATTAGTCATGTTAATTTTTCATGGGCATTTTGGTCATAAGTAAGAATGAAAAGCTACAATGAAAGCAAAGAAAGGAATAACTGTAAGTGAAGATTTTTGGTTATGATTTCCTTCACTGCATAACTGAAAATGTTCTGCATGAATAAAAAATACTTTATACATTCAGACTCTGAAAGTCGGTGATGCTGTTTGGTAATCCATAGAATAGAATGGAAATTTTGTGAGAAATTGTAAAAACAGTTAAAATCCAAGAAGAATTATGTGCCTAACTAACTCCCCTACACTACTTTGCAAATAATTTGCCTTAAGGTAAATATTTAACTTGAAATCATGTTGAGGAATTAAGTTACAGTTTCCTCAGCAGCAGTCTACAATGCAAAAGGTAGATTGAGAGGGCTCAAAAGACAGATGGATCAAAATATTTCTAGCATCACTACTATATATTTTTAACTCCTCTCAATATATCTTCTGTCTTGATAAAGTTGATGACTATATATATATTTGATATGTATACTGTCAAACTAAAATGTAGAAATTAAATCATTTCTATAGTATGCAGGGTCATAGAATGTTACATAGAGTTTTGTTGCACTTGGGTGATAGAAAAGAAGTAATTGAAAACCTCTAGTCATAATATATAACTTGAATAATAAACTAATATTGAGACCAAAATGTGATGGTTTCCCCACATTAATTACCTGGTCCCAAAGAAAGAAGAAAAGAACAACTAGTCCGTCTTTCTGAAAACACAACCAAGACAGAACCTTCAAGGAAGGCTATCCCTCTAAGAACGCCAAAGGTCTGCAAGCAGAAGAATCACTCTTTGGTGGTTATTGATTAATATTAAGAATATTACACTGTTGCTAACAATTCCAAAGATGAGTTCATCTGTAACCAAAAGCCAGATCACTGTTGCGTTTTTCTCTTTTGCATCTTTAGTATTATTTATTACTGTATGTTTTAACTGAAAAGCTTACTGCTCCTTTATTTACTTATTTGGGTGTTTGTTTATTAAAATCCTTGAGTGTGAAAAAATATATTTGTTGAATGCAGAATTCCACGTGACATGAGCATACAATTATCACCCATTGCTGTGAGGTCACCAGGTAAATTTAAGATAGTTTTTTTAAAATACTTGGTAAGTTAGGTACTGACACAGGTTTTGTTACCCTAGCTAACAAAGCCTAGCCAATAAAGCCTAGCCTGCTTTTTTACTGTCAGTTCTGCCAATGGTCAAGTCATGTCAGTATGACTGACAGCACTGTAGTCAGAGATCATTGTCTCTTGAGTGCTGATACTGCGCTTCGTGAGTCTCAATGTCTTCCACACAGAAACATGCTACCTGTGGTACCCGGTATCACATTCTTTGCCTTTGCTTTCCTTTCTCTCTCTTTGACTGTCTTTCTTTGGTGCTACTTCCATAACATGTATCATCATGATATCCATGACCTCTACTTACATTAAGGAATTTTTGTTTACTGTAAGACTTTCCTGAGTATAGTGAGTCATGTAATGCCATATTAGTAGCCACATAAGGGAGAGAAGTAGTAGAAGAGGTTATGTAAATCCTGAAGATGCCTCACTGAAGCTGGACAGATTGAAATTCCTGTGTGATGAACATTTCTTTTGTTTCTATGTACTTGGAGTTCATGTCTATATGCCAAAAAACGGAGGTATTCAAAAACCTCACTTTTTTGACAGATCCTGTTTTGGGTGGGTATTTTTTGTGTTTGTCTATTTGTTTGTTTTTCAGGAGCTAATTACCAATTTCCTCTTCCTTTTTTTTTTAACCAGAAGCATCCTAACTAATCATCTTGCAACACAAAGAGATTACTGTGTTGGATGTCAGTTCTCACAGTTTTGCATAAGACTTGTGAGATTCAGAAAAGTTGTTTTCTTTACATACCTTTCCTTTTATATCTGCTGATTTTTCCAACAAGTGTATGCATTGCTTCCAAAATAAGACTCTCATATTTTATTTTCTGGCTGCAAAAGAAAGCTTTAAAGACATACCCTGAAAGCAAACATGTAGGATTTTTAAAGAAGTCAGGCTTATAGTCAGTATATTGGAAAATTTGTTTTGTTTTGTTTTTCTGTGCTTTTAAGTCTCAAAAGGAAATAAAGTGAACCAAATCTTCTGAAGGAGAATTGAAGGCAACACACAGAGAAAAAAATCCAGTTTATATTGCAGAGTAATTGTTTCCTACCCTTCTGTGATTTCTCTGAGGAAGCCAGAGGCTTGAATTTTAAAGTCTTAGGTAAATCTTATGTTATGTTCTCAGCATAACGGTAACTCTCCTGTCTGTCACTAACATCCACCCAGAAGTGGTTAGCAGTACATATAGGTTGTGAGAACAGTTTAGGAATAATGAGAGTTACCATTACTCATTTTCTTTATGTTTAATTTTTTTAATACAGTTATGTCCTTAAATCTGAGCACATTCCCACTTGTGGCAATAGACTTAAGAAACACAAGTAACAGAGAATTACATCCTTTAGGATACCTTGACATATTAGAATAATTTTCCTACTTGAAAAATTTTATGTTCTGATATCCAGACATGGCTTTTTTTTGTTGACATGCTAGCAAAGTAATTTTAGGGAGTAAATGTTACATAATAGGAAATTAAAATAGTACGTACCTTAAAATGATAACATTTAATTGACTAGAGGGTTTGAATAATTATGAGAAACAATTTAAACATCTACTCTGTGTTAGCAAGGTTGTTTCTTTAGAAAAATGAGAGGTATGGTCAAGCTACCAGTAGATTTCACATGTTATTAGTAGAGATGATCAGGTGCTTCTTCTGTAATTCCTCTTTGTGTTCATTTTGAAGACAAGCATCTTTTTTGTGTTCTGTCAGATCAACTGACCCTCTCTACAACTGATGTAGCTCTGTCACCTTTTTTTAACTCACGTGAAGCAATATCCACCATAAGAGGAATAGAGAAATAGAGATTATTGATAGAAATTTTTATTTTGCCCTGTTCCCAGGACTCAGAATGTATATCACAAGTATAGGTATAACCCCTACCCATCTGAAATTTAATTGGATATAGGATCCATAGGAAATTCAGGAGGAAGTTGAGGAGGACGGACAAGAAATAAGCCTAGCAAAATCCTCACTATGGGACACTGCTTGGGAGAATTTTTATGTACTTTTTGTTTGTTGTGTTGTCCAGAGTGGTGCAAAATTGTTTACGTGAACCTCCACATGAAATTGCTATTCCAAGTTTCACAGAAACAGGGAAACATAGGCCAGAAAGTTACAAAGTCCTTGAACAGGTGTTGGTCATTTTGCAGTTTTCAAATAAGCAACCAATACATAGTTTTCTGCTGCCAGTGTTATATTGACAATGAATAATTCATGTTGTTCTTATTTTGTATGATATTTTTCACTTAAACCTCCACTGCCTTGTCATGTCATAAAAACAGGACAAAGATTTCAATGAGATTTATAAGGTTCAGGTGGGAGGGTACACTCAATTTTCTTAGGGTAAGAACTTCTCCTGGATTTGTGTTAAACATATGTATCAAGATAGCTCTTGTTCATTAGGGAGCAGGGTGAAGAACACTATTTTGGCTAAAAGTATTTGCACTGAACCAGAGAAAACCAACACCTTAGTTCAGGCTTAGAAACTTGCTCATCTGGCAAGAAAGATGCAGTGTTTTGGCTTTGGCACAGGACTAAAGTCAGCAACTATTAAAGTGGAAGAGCATGTAGAATATCTCCAGTCAGCAAGCAAATATTCAGATTTAATACCTTAAAGTTCAACTCATTATAAAATTATAAGTTTTATAATGCTAGTAAATAATATAGCCATGAAATTCCTTTAAAAATCCTTAAAAATAAACTCTTGTAACATAACAGAGAAGAAAAAAAGAAATCCAACAATCATGATGATAACTCTCAGCAGATCACAGGCTATATTTTAAAATATAATTATATGACAAAGTATAAACTATTGTTAATATTTCAGAAAATATTTGCTTGCGTTAAACTTGGAAGTGTTTAATAACCACACACTACATCTTCCACCTGTATTTTCCAACTAAAACAAAATTTAGAAGACAACTACACAGTTGCATGTGAAAATGGAAAAGTTTTTAATTATGATTTTATGAGCAGACCATCTACTGTATAGTAATGAACCCTGTAGTTTATAACTTTTTAATCTCCCTTACTCTGATATTGAAAGGTGGGAATAAAATTCTCCTTAAAACTCTTCTTTGTTTAACTGAAACTTAACTATGCAAAAGTTAATATAAAACTTATAACTGAAGTCTGAGAAAGCTCAGCATTGATATGAATGGATAGATACACTACTTGCATTTTTTTGCTTTGTATAGATTTTTCTACTTCTTTTTTTAAAAAAAGAAGTTATGATATTATTTCATACAGAGGAAATAAGTATTTTTAGCTCAAGATGACAGACAGAAAGAACCTGCTAGTTTACCTTTACCAGCACTTCACATGACTTTTATTACTCTTACCTGAATGGACTCCATTTGTACCTATTTCCTCATATTTCAATTTGTATTTAGGACATAATCAAAGAAAATTATAGTGGAACCCATAGAGGTGGATCCCCCACACTGATGAATTGAATTTATTCAAGTGTGATTTTATGGGCACTGTTATGGCAGGACAGGGAGTCAGGTTCACTGATTTCTATTTGGTTTCCATTAGAAACCATAAATCTTTCTGCAGTGCTAGAAAATCAGCCCAGGTATCTCCACATTCAGTTCCAATTCACTATCAAATTTGCAAGTCAGAAAAGCTCTCTGAAATGAATGATGAATGAATCGTTTTCTGTCAATCACACGATAAGCTGCCTGTGAAAGCACAATATGTGTATATTTATATCTCAAACCTTTACAGGTAACTTCCATGAAATGTGAGAAAAATAAGGAACCCAAAGATTGTTGATAATGTGTGGGACAACCAAAGGAGCAAAGTTATTATAAAGTGTTTTTATTTAAAAACATCAATCTAGTGAAGAGGGTTATCATAGCCTTAACTTCAATACTGAAGAAGCCTGTTGTGGTGGAGCCCCAGTGATTTCACAGCAGAGTGGAGACAGATGTGGGAACAGAGCAAGGCATGTAACCTCCATCTGAGGAGTTCAGCTGTCTGTGCTTCAACCTCCTTTCTGTTAAAGCATGACCGTATGTCCCTGGCTCAATTTTATTGTGAAAAATTTTTATTAGGAAAAAATATATAAGAGAGCACATACAGTATACCAGGCAGTATAAGAAAAGTAAAAACCCCAGAATTGCAATTGCTAAGTCAGGAATTGTTAGCAGATGGATTCACAAGGTAAATACTGGCATGAGATGATGCAAATCTCTAAGAAGAAATACAGTGAATCAAAAAAGAGCAAGACAGCAACATGAAAGATCAACCCACTCCAAGGAAAATCAACTCTTCCTATCCTTACTGATGGCTGACAGCCCAGCTCAACCTCATTGACTGAGCTTTTTAATTCCTCCCCTACCGGCATTCTGAAGTCCCGTCAGGCTTTAACCAAAAACACCTCTGTACTTTTGAGTTACTTAGATCCTGCTTGCAGTGTCTCTTTGCAAATGTCAGAAGATCCATAACCAAAACGACCTGTGAGGGTGGGCCACAAAGACCTAGGAATTCCCTGAGTATGTGTTCCCTAGGGAAAGAGTGAGTAAGGGAGAAGGATGTGGGCAAATATATTACCTGCTTTAAAGCCTGGCCTGGGAAACTGATATAAATAAAACTATAGAAGAAGACTGTAAAATTTCCTGTTGCTATGTATTTTTAATTTTCATGCAGGTTCCCCTTCTATTTTGACTGGATTGTTTTAAGTATGTCATGGTACCTCACTGGTTCAATTTTGTATGTAAGTCTTTTGGTTGTCTTTTCTTCCAGGCCTTTTCATTTTTGTTCCTTTGTTCACAAATAGCCTTTTACTCTCTCTGAACATAGAAAGTATTCAATGCTTTCCTTCTCACTCCCTTCCTTTCTGTCATGTAATCAAATATTCTTTGTGTGTCTTTATTCATGGCAGGATTTCACAAAATGATTCAAAATTGATGATAGTTTTTAGAAGGCTTGAATGAACACTACATTAAGTTTCCTTTGTGTGATGTCTTGCACAAGTATTATCACTTTATCATTTCTTCAGAAACACACTCAGTATAATATAAAATTTTCTTCATTAAGAATAATGCATGATTTTTTTTTTTTGCTTTTTTTCAGTGTTGGAGATTATAGTTTGTATCATCCAGATTCTTTCTGGTTGAACATTTCAAGTATTTAATTTTTAATTAATCTCCATCCTTTTTTTCAAACAAAAATAATAATTTCATCAGATTTCTTCATTTAATCCTACAGTTAACCCTAACAGAACAATTATCTTTCTAGTTCAGTAGTTGTCATGCAGTACTAATGTATAACCAGAAAACTATGTACTTTTAAAATGTCACAGTTTATAAAAACTATAGGCGCAGCCAGTGAGTCATATCCAGCAGTAATTTTTATTGTTTTTTTCCTAATCCCTGATCAAATGAATCTATAATGTGCCACATGTAGAGGCTTGGGTTTATTTTCTGTAGATGTTTGAAAACTATTACATTATCGTGTATCTCTGTCAAATTGCTGTTATAATCTATTTCCTCAGATTTTTCACCTCAGATACCTCACACCTGATGGATTTGTTCTCTCTATAAGACAGTTAACGCTGATAAACTCGGCTTTTATTATTTATTTTGAAGTTTGAATATGAACCTCCAACAAATACTTTAATACTTGGATTGTCAAATTATAGAGAAATGCTACTACAGCTTGAAATCTAGCACCTGAAAATTTGGAATTTGCACAAGTGGTCATTTTAGAAAATTTAATAACTTTATTATAGATTAAATATTGACAGAAGTGAAATATAAATGAGGCCTAACTATGGATGAAACAAACTTGCTGAAAACAAACATCATTGTTAATTTCATTAGGCAGTTATTATAAAAGTTCACAAGAATAAAAGGAACATTTTACCTAAATTTTTTTTTCAGATGAAGAGTAATGAACAGAGCAGTTCAGAGGAAAACAGGATGGGAGAAAGTATGACACCACATTTTTTTTCAGATTAGAAATAACTTTACAAAGAAAATGTGCAAGACCATAACTAGTCAAACCTGTGAATTATGTTCTCAATGACCCGCCTGAGGACTGACTACACTGTTTTTGTATTTTGGAAGAAGATCTGACTTCCTACATCTATGTTTGTACTTACCTTGCTTTGCTTTGTTTGCTAGAACAAATAAAAAGGTGCAAACTTGCTTAAGTCTGAATAGAACTACCTGAAAGATATGCTCCACTAGCGCACCATAAGGCAACTGGCCTGAATAGCTGAAGAAAAACCCCAATTATCACTAACATATTTAATCATCATCCTGGCTAGGCCTCACGAACGAAGATTTAGGAAGGCTCTATCCACGTTTGTTACAGGCACGCTGGTGGCTTATGAGGCCAATACGTGACAGACATATCCGATTGCAAAAGGCACAGCAGAAAGACTCCTTAGGAGGTGTATTCAGCAGGATACGATTCTTTCTGCCTTGTCTTTTCTCCTTGAGAGTGATCCTGCGTGTGTTCTCGAAGGAGACAGCTGCGTTGTAGATGGTGCGTCTCCAGGCCTCCCGATTTGAGGCCAGAGTAGACCAGTTAAGATGATCAATGTGGCCAAGGCTGAGATGTTGTTTCAGGGAGTCCTTGTATCTTTTCTTCGAGGCTCCTCTCTTGCGGCAGCCGGTGGCAAGTTCACCATAAAGCAGGATCTTAGGGAGGCGGTGGTCCTTCATCCTGGAGACGTGTCCTGCGCACCGCAGCTGAGTTCTCAGCAACATAACATATTTCAGGTCACAGTAACAAAGCATATTTGCATCTCTTCTTCTCATCCCCCTGACGGGAATTACCACCAGCAGGAAAACTCGCAGGTGTCTGGAAGGTCATCATCCCCACTCTGCCTTTTGGATACATTTGCTTAGGTAAATATCGTAACCTTCCCAAAGATTTTTTTCAACCACCTGGTAATAGTATTTGTTTCTACTTTCCCTATGGCTGCCTATTAGTATGTTTTTCATCTTGACTAGGAAACAAGTAAAACTGAACTTGATGATGGCTGATTCATTTCTTCTCCTTCCTTTTCTCTTCTTTAATTTTATTTTTTTTCTGGTAAGAGAGAACATATATTGAGAAGTTTAAAAATTTTGCTTTATAACTATTTAAAATAGTATTCTCTATTAAAAAAAATTTAAAAATCCAAAACACAAATCAAGCATACAAACCCAAATGTTTTTACCAATCTTATCTTTCTGAGTCTGTATTTTCAATGCTTACAGCTAATATGGAAAATTCTTCCTGTTGTATAATACTGATTTAATGGGTTATGCACTTCAGTAAGTGTTAACATGAGAAACAATTTGAACCCTGAAGAGTGTTCAAATGAGTAAATAATGATTGTCAGGGTGCTCAGGAGCTGTCTTTACCCATACCATATTCCTCCAACCAGTCTGTTTCTGCTGTATGATTTGATTAATCTGGCCTACAATCTCTTTAACAGCTCTGTAAATATTTTTTTTTTAAATAGCAAGTAATTTACAGGTAAGGGTAAATAGCAATATGTCTATTGGATGCAAATAAGAAGCAAAATGGTGATTTTGGTCTTATCTGTGATCTTAAGGAAAACTAGTGACTGTATTGACTACAAACAGTAAAACCTCATTTATCAATTAAGACAATAACTCCCTCAAAAATCCAATAAGCAAGCAGAATAAGAAATGAAGTAAATGAGAAACAAAACCAAACAACACAAAAGGCTAATTAACAAAACTACTCCCTTTAGGAAACGATGGAGAAGTCATGAGGTATATGCTAGGCTGTGATTCCTAAGTATACATGTTTTTTACTCATACAACCATTTTTTGACCTTCCAAAAGGGAGGTCCTTAGGTATATGTCAGAATTTGTAAAATCCAAGTAGGGCAGGACACAGTATTTGCATGTACAGACATTATCTTGTTTCAGTGGGATGGTTAAGCAATTAATGGTCCCTTTCAAGATATATTTTGATTGCTAGATACAAATTGAAACACCCACAATTGCATCCATATGCAGTATAGGAAAAAAAAAATTCACATCCTATATGACTTTGCAAAATTTGGAAGTTTTCCTATTGCACAGATGAACAAAGCTACAGATTTTAAAAGTGAGATTGTTTTGGTTTGGTTTGGTTTTGGTTTTGTTGTTTTATATTTCAATTTTCTAAAACCACAAAAATACAAGGCAGAGAGAATATATCACTTCAAAACTGCTGACAGATGATTCTCCTATTCAATTAAAATACTGGAGAGCAGTAGAAAATTAAGTATTATGAATGTGTTGGTGCAAGCCTTGAATATCTGGCAAAATTGTGGAGAGAAAAAATGGGGACAACAAAAGATAAGCGAGTTGTCTTCATTATTTTTATAATTTCTATGATTTCTATGAAAACACTGGCTATTGACCTGCCCAATCAAATCTTTTCCTTCACATCTTGCTGTGGAAATTATAATGATTTATACTTGTTATTAGGGTTTGACTATGGTGCTCTTGTACAGAATTGAAAATCTGTCCTGACTCCAAGCAATTTGTAGGAATCTTGGACAAGCAGGTTTAGAAGATCTCAGTTTCAGTATCTACAGAGAGTAACAAAAAATTAGTTTTCCTCCAAAGGGAAAAATATCCCATCTGCAATCTCCAGAGTATTTGTTTGCTGTGGGCAGTTTTCTTATTGCAAAACTCATTTCCATAGGTTTTGCAGAGAACAAGATGAGATAAAAGAAAGACATTTTGAAAAGCATTGTGAAAGTTTATATCTATGAGACACGGCTGAAGAAGTTCCTAAAATCTGGGGGAGATTCAGCAAGAGAACACATATTCTTCTACTTTTTTTATTTTCTAATTCCTTAAAAATGCGGTCCAAAATGGATGTTCTTTTGTTTTCTTTGCCTCAACTATTTTCATAACCTTAAATAAGGCAGAACTTTCTACTATTACAGTTGAGCTGCAATGATTCATTCCTCTTCTGTTTGGAATGCAGGACCTGATATCAAATTGATCTTTTTTGAAAACAATAAGTTAGAAAATTTAAAAACACATAATACTTCTGCAAGGAAGTTAATATTAAAATACTTCAATATGTCATTACAGAGAGACAAGTTCATTTTCTGAGACACATAAAAGTTTCAGTTTTAGTAATGACTTTCGAAGGAGTTCATTGCAATAATGGTGTTAAAGGTTACAGGACTTGAATGATACCACCAAGATAAGAATCAACTTTATAAAGACAATATTCTAATGGAATGCAAATATTAAGCGCTATTTCTAATAAGATTTCTTGATAGTCTTCATGGGCAGCTAATATCTCCAAGTAAACAAAGAACTTAATGAAAATTAAAACCACAGATGAATGTCCCATGTGTTTGTAAATGGAGACATATATACATATCTGTAAATATATACACTTAAGTCTGAAAATTGTTGAAGAAAAATTGACAACCTTATAATATATTTTAATATATTGCCTACTATAATAATATTATATAACCAGATGCCTTAAATGCCAAACTGAATTTCTAGGAATACAGAATTCACATTTCATTATACCTAAACTGGACTGCTTTGACAGTTCACCTTAACATGTCCTTTATTTCAGTCTTAAAGAAATATTTATTGTTCTCTTACTATAAAAGATTGTGTGTATCCGTAGAATAAGACATTACTATACATTACCTTTCTCTCATTTGATGCAACTGTGAGTAGATATTTGAGGGTTATGATTTAATCCAACTAATTGAAATATCTCTAAGTGCAGCTTTCATGCTCTTTTGTAGTCTTTTTGTTTGGTTGGGCTTTTTTTTGTTATGAGATTTTTTTCTTTGTTTATTTCTTTGTTTTTTTCCTTTTTCAAACTTTTTTTTAGGAATGGAGAAGGACCAAGAATAGCCATAAACACATTCCAGCAGCTGCTGGAAAAAAGCTAATAGCAACACTGAGACTCTAGGTAGGTGAGTGTTAACCAATGGATCACTACTTAGTGTTACTTTACATTGATTCCAAATACTGGAAACATATAAAAGTATGAAAACATTCATTATCCTGAATTCTCTCTTTTAAGTGTTATTATGATAAGATCAAATGCATTCTTCTAGTGCTTCTTCATGAGTTACATGGAATAGCATTTAGGAAAATAGATGTTTCTTTGTATAAAAAATATCTTTGTATAAACAATATCTTTGTATAAATAGTATAAACTGTAACGTTCAGTGTGATAATCTAGGGAAACGTACTTTTCATCAGGTGCTTTTAACATTTTGAGAATATTAGGATGATGAAGTCTTATATCAGGACCAATAGTATTTATACTATTAGAGAGAGTTACATATAATATATGTATTATATGTATATAATACATGTTATGCATACAATAGACAGAAAGAGAACATACTTTAAGTCATGATGTTCATTACCAACCATCTTGGCACATGTTTAAAAGAAACTCAAGAGAATAATATTTATTCTCAAACAGTGTGTTGGGGCCCCCATTCAGACATCACCTTAAGGTGCATCTTTGTTCTCCTTTACTAAGCTTATATGAGGTGAGAATGTTTTCTAATCGAAACCTCCTCAAGTTTTTATTAGAGAATAAGTTAGGATAACAGAAATGTAGCAAAAGGACCAAAAAGAGAAAAAGGCTTGTAAAGATACTTTTGTTTTCTTACTTTAGATAGCAAAGTTAGATGTAATCCACTCATTTTTCACCATATTTTCACAATTTCACCAAAAAATATTTTTATTTACATGTCCTGTCTCTGTTTTTTTTCCTGCACTTCTCAGTGGTCCCTTGAAAATCTCCTCAGCTTCACCCTTCTGTCACATCACCCGAAATTCTCTCCCCTTTACACATGTAAGTTTAGCTCCTGCCCTGGGTTTGCTGCTTTCCCTCACAGGTCTCCAGCTTGCTTCCATGCCACTTTTAAGAGAATACATCATTAAGGCTATGGACAGGTAAAATTAGGCCTGTAGAGATGACTTTAGGAAGCGCCAGCCTCACTAAAGATGACACTCACTGGGGATATCAAGGGCAAAAAGAGGAGCTTGTGCTGCTACTTTAGTAGTAAAAGGCCGAAAACCGAAAATATAGGCTCTTTGCTGAATGAAGTGGAAGACTTCGTGATAGAGATACAGATAATGCTGAGGTATTCATTGCATTGTTTACCTCAGCCTTCTTCATCAAAAACATCTCCTCGGACTCTGTCCTCATGGAATAGGTTACAGGAGGATGAGAATTAAAAGCAGCGTATAAGGGTTGAGTCTGGTATGACTTGGATGAAGTCAACCCACATGAGTTCATGAGACACAACAGTCTGATTCTTAGGGTGCTGAGAGAACTTGATGATGTCCTTGATAAAGAAAAGAACATAAAGATGAATAAGTCTGTTAAAAGAGACCTATATAGGTGTAAATCTTGTCCTCTTTTTTTTCCACTAAGCTCTTGTCCAGAAGCATAGGATAGTTTCTGTATTGTTAGTGGAGTGAAGAAGAAACCTTCAGACTGAGGTTCAGAACTCATTTAAAGACAAAAGTGATGTCAAAATATTGGGGTTTTGAACAACTCTGTTTGTTTTGTTACCTAAAAATCAGGAGCTAAAAAACTCGCCAGGTTAATTTCGTAGGGATAAGACATAGAGCAGGTCTTTAATGAAGAACTTCTGATGCAAGGACTACAAAAAATGTGTGCACCCTTGTCCAGGGGTTTCACAATTTATGGTCTGATCCGAGAACTACCTGTCCCTAGATCTGTCTCCCTGGCATGCCTCCCTGAAAATTGAGTCAGAGGTCCCAAGATCCCTTTCTTCCTCATCTTCCTCTTTTTCACAACACGTACTGTCTTTGGAGCCTCTCCAAGGTTCCGGGCTTGACTATGATGGTATCTTGTTGTTCAGGTCTGGGGTGTGTATGTTCTTAAACAGAGGGTGTTATACTCCTATACTCCTGCCTTGGAAGGAGCCTAAACAAACCTAAAGAATTTAGAAAATTTGATATGAAATGGTGGAATAGGGTTTAATAAGTGTTAACTAGTATTCTGAAGTGTGAGAAACTACACAGCTACATTAGAATCTACAAAAAGCTAAAAATCCTAAAAATTCTAAGGCATCAGTTTCCACAGAAGACCAAAATGAAATACAGTTATTGTTTGCTGCCATTATCTTTCTGTTCACCTTAGATGCATCTACTGGTAAAGGAAATTGCGAAAACAGAAAGCTAGCACTGGTCTCAGGAGAGAGACGTAGTGTGGGTGCAGTGTAATAAAACATGAAGCTAATTAGGCACTCCAAGAAGCCTGAGGAACTGGGAACCCAAAGAAAGCAACACTCTAGTACAGCTCCTGTCTCTTTATTGCTGAGGACTGCCACCCAAAATTAGCTCAGGTATCTCTTTGCGGAGCACACAGAGACACTCCTTCATTGCACATCATTAGCAATCATTTCATTCCTGATTCCTCTAGATAGCATACATGTAAGCTGCCTTGCATTCACACAGTAAATATAAATATAATTTGCAAACATTTTATCAATATGTTTACATTTCTGTCCCTAATTCTCTACAAACACTGATTAGTAATAACTAATGTTATTGATTCCATCAGTGCATGTTACAGGAAAATTGGAGTCTGTTACTGGTCAATGTGACAATTACTTGAAAAGCATTACATGTCTTGCTCATTGCAGTAGGAAAACTTATTACCAACAGAGATCCACAAGGGAACAGATATACAGCAAAAAAATGGATAGTCTGTCAAAGAAATCCTAGCATATATTTTACAGCCTGAATGGAGGGCATTTATTGCTTACAAAATCAAATCTCTTTTTGAAGAAATCATGATGCCATGGGAGTCTAAATGGTTTTAGGGGGAAAAAAGGATATTTAATAAGTGAAATTCAATTGAAACAGAGAGCAATAATGTATATTCAGTAAGCATTCCAAAATTAAACTGATAAATGTAACTTCTATTCAATCTTACATTCTCTAGATTTAATTAAAAGTTAAATCTGAACTTTAGAGTATGAATGAGTGAAAGAACCACGAAAATTGACTTTGAGAATATGATAAATGTGTGCTGTACATCTACCTGTTAGTCCCGTAAATCTATTTATGACAGAAGAGGAGAAAGTCTGAATTCTTTGAGAACACATCTTCCCTTGATAGAGTGGCACTCTTTACTTCTCTCCTTCCTCCACTTTCTTTCTACTCTGTCACATAGCAGGGAAATAATTTCAAAACTGAAAAATTTATAGCACAGAATGATATTCATAGAACACAACATTTCTGAATGAATGTGCAGTTAACCTTTGATATGTAGTCATAAAACAGAAAGCTGATATTATAGAGGATTAAGTTTGGGGCTGATTAAACTCAACGGCAAACATTCTATCGGTCTTGAAGAATCAGGGTTTTGCCTGTGCATTCCACTTGGCATTTTAAGGCCAAGATAGAGATTTATAAAGTCAGAAACCTTGGCTCTGTTTTAGCATAAATCCAAAATGTTGGGCCTGTAAGGTATTAATGAGTCCATTTGCAAGTCCTTTGATATACAACCATTTCAGACTCAAAAGGTCATTGCAGTTTCAAAATGACAACACCAAACCATATATACTGAATGTCTCTTTTTCTATTAAGAAATTCCCAAATCCATTCTAAATGGATTACAATCTAAACATGGTGTGGCATACACCAACAAGCCAAGGCAAATTGTAAATTCTAGTCTCTGAAAGGCAAGGATAAGATAAAACTTACTTTAGTAATCAGGACCGTTAGTAATCAGGACTGTTTAAACTTACATTTTGAATCTTCTTGAAATAGAAAATAACTATTTGAAAAACTATTTCATGATTCCATTCCAGCCAGTGCAGCCACATATGTCCTCTTAGGTCTTCAGTCTTTCACTATTAACACCAGCACCATGTGCTAACAGCAAACACGATATCTCTTCGACGTTTCAGAGTAGGAAGGTATAAAAGACGTTTGCTAATGGCTAACTTCTTCCCCCTTTCAACTGCAACACTATTCTGGAAGGGAAGAAGAAAATCTTGCTCTTTTTCCCTTCCATCAGTTGATGGCCTTGTTGATTTCAAACCTTCTCATTTGTTTGTAAGCTCCTGCAGAATCTCAACAAATAGAAGTTACAGTATGTTTATAAGGAAGAGATTGAGGATCAGCAATCTCAACCCTTTTGTCACACTAAAGTGACTGATTGAGACCAGATATGACTGCAATAAAGTGCTCTTTGCATATGATTAATGTGTTCTAGTGTTGGTGTGTGGTTTTAATGCTGGGGCTGTCAGAGAAAGGGAGACCCAATGAAAGATGGCTTCCATCAGTCAGTAATGTCAAACAGCCACCAAGAAAAGGGAAGAGCTTAATATTGAAAATAAACAGCTATTTATTAGCCACTGCAGTGCAGATGTTTACTTCTGGTACAACAAATTCGTCTGTGTAAAAGAATCAGTCTTATGCAAAAGAAAACCTCAACTTGTCCAAAAAGTGGGACTTGGGGGATTTTTTGTTTTTATTAGGGGAAAATCAGACCAGGTCTGAGAGCCTGAGAGAGGCAAAGCTGCTGAAGCTCCATGTTCCCAGGTTCAATAGATAGCAAGCCTGAACACTCATTCCCAGTATGCACATGCAGAAGTTTATAGAGCACGGGTATAAACCACAGGAGTACAGGTCTGGCCAAACATATCTATATAACAAACTGACAGAGCACTCTCTTGAGCAAGATAGCATGAATGGCTGCATCCTGTTCCCCTCTCTGACTGAGTAGAATGAAGCTGGTGGGAGTACATATTGTGCACATGTACAGAGTGGGTGGCCCCACAGCTGAGCTCAGACACCCAGTCTTCCCAGCTGCTGGTACCTGAACATAAAGTTTCTGAGGCCACAGCCCTGCTCTAGCTGCTGGCTCAAATACTCTCACAGACATACAACAAGCTTGAACTCTCCTGGTCCCCAGTAACCGCCCCACATCTCATCCCTGTGGTCTCACTCTTAGAGAGCCATTCACCCTCAGGCTCCCAGACCATCACACCTACTAAGTGACTTACCTGGTTTGATCTTTGCTGGCACTCACACACTCATTACACACCCCCACTCACTCCAGTGGCTGGCACCATGGACACATGGGTCGATGAGACCTGAAGTCCCTCTCCAGTTGCTGCCATTGACATCCACCCACTGGGGTCTCTGCAGCTGCTGCCACCACAGACGCACAGGCCCTCCAACTTTTGCTCTGGCTCCAATCACACCCCCATACAACATACACATGAGAGACCCTCGTCCAGGAAAAAATAAAAAGGAATATTGAAGGAATAAAAGTAATTTTCAAAACAGCACTTTTAAATAAGCAGTTTTCATGCTTTCAAGTTTACCAACCATTATTCTCCAGTACTCAAGTTTTCAAATGAACACTCATATACCGAAAATGCCAAAATGGACTGAGTAGAACTATAATAAGTCTAAGTAACATTTCACTTGAAACATACAAAATGTCAATATTTAGGATTCTGTATTTTCCCCAACGGTTCAAAATTCTGAGAAAAAAAAATAGTTCTGGGGAAGTTAGTTAACATTTACAAAAAGCTTAAACAGCGTTTTGAACCAAATTTATTCCCCAAAGTCTGTACTTACTTTTACCCCTATCAGTCCTCTGTAGAAGAAGGTATGTGCATATGCTTGCTCAGTTGGAGACTATTTGTGAGTTTGAGGACAAGTCTGACAAAACAAATTCCATATTTGATAAATAACCCCCCAAAATTTAGAAAATAATTGAAAAATATTTTTAGAATTCATTACGTGGTGTCAGTTATTATGAGGTGTCAATTTTCCTCTGGACCTACAGCTGGAAGCCAGGTAAGATACCTCAGACCATCTACATTTAAGATAATATCCCAAGCCATTAGCTCGTCTGTGGAAACCTCATTTTAGGTGATCTCAATTTTCCCCTACAGACAGTATCTCTACAGAGATTCTTTTGAAATAACTGAGTACTAGTGTATTCAGTATTTATCTGACTTCTCAGATGAGGTTTGAATCAGTGCTATATTGCCCCTGCTGCTCTGTGACTGGTATTTGACTTTGGTTATTATCCACATGGATTTTTGGCAGGAAAGGATTGCAGAGCTGTCATACCCAAACCCAAGTGAAAAAGAATGCAGATATTTTGAAATCACAGATTTGGAAATAGAACAAGTACTGGGAGCAGATGTTTCCTTTCTTCTTTGTGAAAATTTTAAAAGAGAATGCGGGATTTAGGAGAGAAGAAACTGAGTGGAGTAAAGTCTTCTTTGAAACCCTGCCTCATCCATAAATTTCCTTACCAGTTCTCTTCATTCACCCTGTGATAGTTCATCTCTTCTCTACAAAATTAAATGATGCGTCTTATACTCATTGTGTTGCTGTAAGCTTAAAATCCATTAAAGTGGTAAAGGTGGTAGTCAAATGGAAAGTACAGTTGAATATTATGATGTGTTTATGCCAATAAAATAAGGATGATTATTAATATTGGCTGTGACTAAAGCAAAATCTACTAAAATTAGTTGATTAGTCATGAAAATATTTTTAGGTTTTTTTGCTCAGCTCTTATATTGAGAACCTCATTAAAACAAATATTTAAACTCGAAGGAAAATGCCAGACTGATTGGACAAAATCCACTTTTGGTAAATCAGGATTTATTTTAAAAGCTACAGTCAAATAGGTGATTCCTTAATGCACTCTTCTAAATTCTTAAATTTTATCAAATCTCGTGTGTTTATAGTTACTTTCTTATATTTAATTTCCTATATTTTATTCCTCTCCTGATTTCAATTTTGTAGTCTCCTTTCCTGATTTTAATTTTTTTAGGCTCCTCTCCTGATTTTTTCCTCTTCGTCTCCTCTCCTGATTTTATTCCTCTCCTGATTTCAATTTTGTAGTCTCCTTTCCTGATTTTAATTTTTTTAGGCTCCTCTCCTGATTTTTTCCTCTTCGTCTCCTCTCCTGATTTTATTCCTCTCCTGATTGCAGCTACTAATTTTGCTTTTCGTCAGCCATCAAGTATGAAACCTGTTGATATGTTTAATAAGAATCCATGCTACTGAACTGTTTCATCTGTCAATGATTCAGTATCTCTGATAAAGATTACTCAATCTTCCTGACTCCAAGTCATCTGAGCTTTATTTCACCTTAGCTATTATAATTTGCATTTCTATATATCATTCCCATTAGCCATCCTGCCTTTGTCACTGTGTTATAGATTTCTCTTTATTGAAAACTGAGATGGAGTATTCATTTAATTTTTGAGCCAGACCCATGTTATCTTTTAGACAATACCCACTTTTAACACATTGCTGCTCTACTTTTTTCTATGTTTTCTAGAGAACCTTTCTCACTTGTTATAATTGCTTTTGCAAGATCTATCTCTGCCTGGCTTTCAACAATTCTGATTTTATGAATAAGAATTAAGTGAGATCCACCGTTTTAATAGACTTATCCGCCTACTGAGATACAGTCCTGCCATTTATTTATCAATAGTACCTTTTGTGTTACAAATCCAGTTGACAATGACTCTTTTTAGTCAGTAACCTTAATCTTCCACTGCATATTGTTTATAATTCTCTCAACACCACATACTCTCCATTACATCACAAACAGCAGAAACTTACAAATCATATTTAACAGGGGCAAACTGAAAATAGTGCAGGAGTCATACATACCTGGATGTTGTGAACTGTGAACTTCTTTGGACAATCAGGACTATTTTTCACCAGACATGTTATGCTGCAGCCTTTCTCCACTATCTCATTTTGGCTGCATCTTGGATATATCCATTCACTACTTACTTTTCTTTAGCAGAATAAACCTAAGTAGAGTCACAGAATCATTAAGGAAAAGACCTATAAGATCATTGAGTCCAACCATTAACCTAGCACCACTATCATGTTCACCACTAAATTGTGTCCCCGAGTGCTATATCCACATATTTTTAAAGACTTCCAGGGACTAGGAGTCTACCACTTTCCTGGGCAGTCTGTTCCAATTCTTTACAACCATTTCTATGAAGAATTTTTTCTTAATATCTAATCTAAACCTCCCCTGGAACAACTTGAGGCCATTTCCTCTTGTCCTGTCATATGTACATATAAATACAAATATAAGTATATCTAATAGACAGCTCTGTCCTGAAAACAATTCATGCAGAATTTCTAAAATGGAGTCAAAGAAGAAATCAATATGATGTACCACTGGAGACAGAAAAGAGTAATCACTGGAGTGATATCTAGCACAGATTTAGAAAAAGAAGGCAGACCAAGATGATCCTAATTCTCTGCAGAGCTTGGGCCTGATCAGAGAGTGATGGTTTAAGTACTTTCATTCCTTGATTGTGTAAGTTCAGATTAAGAACCGTGCCCAGTGACTGAGGTCTAAAAGTATCTTATGCTGTGGTACAGCAGAAGCAATTTTAATACAGTTAGATCAGGCAGAGAAGCACAAAGCTTTGCAATGGCTCCTGGCAGGCTAAAATCAAGGATGCAATAGTGAGAGACAGACACATGGTGAAGCCTCCTTGGAGGGAAGCTCTAAGCATGGAAGCACGAAAATGGAGCTCTCTGAAGTATAGTTCTTCCTTTAGACCATTCTCTTCAGTATCATAACACTCTAAGACATACCCCAAGACTGGGCATGCTTGATACTTAAAAAACTTCCTAACTCAGCCAGTGGCTAGAACATACTCTTGCAGAGAGGCATGCTCTTATTTTCTTTACAAAAGCATATAAATGCACATCTCAATTCTGTTAATATTCTTTCAATCAATATAAATGGTATGTTCTTTGAAATGAAGTTATCGTAAGTAGATTATATGTAGTTTCTATACTCACGTCCTATACATTGAAGAAAAGGTATAAAGTCTTTGATGTTTTGCTGTTAAAAGGGACAAAAATGTCTCAATATATCTGCCATTTCCCTAGTGGAAATGTCAGACAAATCACCCTCTGTTTCTTTTCTTCCTTCACTTTCTAATAATACACCGAGGAATTTTTTACAAGAGCTGCATATTCATCATCACAAGTGAAACTTCACTTTTTTTTTGTCTCTGGAGATGGTAATTATAGGTTTGCACTTCTAATTGAAACATTGATAAACATGCCCCAAACAGAAGTAAATATAAAATAGTTGTAAGGGTGATTATGTGGTTTTCTGGGGGGGAGGGCATCTAGAAAAAATTGAAAGCATCGGCATGATTCCTGATAATGACTACCCCAATGGCTTATTTCCTAGTATCATTTACTGTCAGAAGAAATTAAGCCAGTGGAGCAGGATATTTTTTCATAAAATGACAAGCTTCTTGTTCTTCCTCAAACAGTCACCTGATGCTCAGAGGTCAGATCCAACCACCCTGTTTGTAGGGCAGCATGACCACTTCTAAAGGAAAATCAAAGGAGGCAGAAGCAAATTTTTTCATCTGCACAAAAGGTTCCCAAAGAACCAAACCAAAAAAAAAACAATAGGAAGTCAAAACAGAACAGATTAATAACTTCCTACATCTCTTAAAAGGACAAATTTAAGTCTTCCAATTATGGCACAGAATGGAAAAGAAATACTTTGTTCATGGTTACTTGTTCCCTTCTCACCCTTCTTGGTCACTAATATACAGTTGCCTAGTACTTGAGCCTCAGACTGAGGCATTTTTTAGCAGCACATTGGAAAGCAACGACAATAGAGATGGTGAAACAAAGCAACTTCCCCGTGTGGCTCTGAAAAGCAGCACTAGATGCACAACTCAACCAAACAACTGCTTTGCACACACTGGAATAAGAGCGGTAGAGTCAATTGGTTTCTAAAGTTACTAATGTTGAGGGTCTGTCTACGTGTATGACTTAATAAGATGATTTGTAGCTTATGCAAACTATGGCAGTTTATATCACTGAAATAAAACCTCCAGATTTGAATTTTATTTAATGTGAAGAAAAAACTAGAAAGTTAGGAACAGTATATACAGCTTTTTAAGCTTTTTTTTGCACTTCATCCAAGTAGTTTGAATTGTGGATTGCCATCCATGTTGTCGCAATAATCTTTCAACCACTTAAAAATTGACTTAGTTCAGGATAGCAATAGAAAATATTCGTAGTTCTGACTGTTGCTCTGTTTCACTGGTTGTTGAAAACAAACACAAAACTGAAAGAGTAACAGCCAAAGGGAGTTCTGCTGTAAGGTAATGAGAGTTAGATCAAAGAAAGTTCTTTTTTTCAGATATTCAGCTCATGATTATTGATAGGGAAACCCAAAAAAACGTAATTAGAGAGAAAAAAAAGCAACCACAACAAACTTTATGTGGTAAGATTAACTGAAAGTATTTGGAATTATGAGGGGAAAAGGTAGGTACTTTCTTCTTAATTTCTCCTGTGTTCAAAAATAGAAGTTTATTTTTTAATATTCTTCGTATAAAATTAAATAAAAGAAGAAGCCAGGTTCTTAAGTATCATGAATCTAACAGCCAATTCAGTTAAAAACGAACCAAGCAACCCAAAAAATCATGCACTTGGAAATTCCTCTCTTAGTAAAGAGATGGGACTGAGAGACATACATAACATTAAGTGTGCTTTAGAGTGTTCCTATTAAAGGCTCCTGTCTTACTAAAGGAAAAACATCATATACCTCCAGGTAGCACTTTAAACCACTTAGACTGAACCTCCTGTGCTCAGCTGCTTGGCATTTCGGAACTAGCTAATTAATGCCAATATTTAGCACAGGAACAGGTGGGAAAACTAATGACTAATTTCTTCTCTCTTCCAAGTCAGCGACCACCACTGTCTTTTAAAAATACAATTCTTATCACTGCCTGCTGTTTCCATTTCTTGTCAACCCTGTTGCTCCGGCACGGGGCTGCAATAAACGAACAGCTGGATACGTCATTCTACTGCAAGTGGAAAAGCTTAATTCCTGCAGCAAGCACCGTGTCTTAATGTGCTCATGTTGCCTCCCTTGGATGGGTCAAAAAATGTGAACTTTTCAACAGGAGGATCAACAGCATGTGTGCTGCAAGTGACGTTAGTTCAGTTTGACTGCTAAACTAAGTAAGCTCCATTAGAAGAGGAAGGGAAAAGAAAGGTACATATTTTTTTTACTTTTTCAGGCATACATGGTAAAAGCGAAGGAAGACAGGACAGGTCATAAAAATTCAGGCTTTCTGTTTAGCAACTCAGTAAGAAGGCTAGTCATCCACGTTGTTGGTAAGTGGATACAAATGTCTGCTCTGAATCAGCTGAAAAGGGAGTTGACTTAAATGTGCATGAGTTAAAGAACATGTTCAACTTTTCTCACCCCAGCTTCTTCAATCTGTCTCTGCTAAGTACATAGCTAGTACTAGTGATACATAGCAATAGTAATTTCCTTTTTCTGGCTGAATGACCTTGCCAGTGATCACAGAAATTTTTATCAGGCAGATCTGGGCCTATAGCAACTTCTTCATCTTTAGTCCTGACATGCCCCAAGGTTTACACAAACAACTGAGATAAGGAAAATTATTAACATGCTTAGAAGAAGAATATGATCCTAGGTCTTTTCCCAGTGACACACATAAGAAACACTGATAGGGTGCTATCAATGCCAGCTAAGAGAAGAAGTAAGTGAACTACCCTTCACCATAGTGTAAGGGAGTGCAATTCATGCTGGGCAACTGTGTAGGGGCATTACTTCTGCTTTGGCCTTGGGCTGATCAAGGGCTGGGAATTTTTGTTGCAACTTTTTTTCTCTTGAGAGAAAAATGTCAGAGAATTTTTGATTATTTTTTCTTTTTTTGTTAGACCTAAAGGAAGCCATTGAAAAATTTAAAAAATATTTTAATTGCAGCAGAAAATGTTCAGTAAAATTCCCATACATCTGCAAGCATTTTTAACTGCTATGGAACAGTCTCTTTGGTAGCCTAACACCATCACAGTAAAATCCTGTTTATCGAGCTTTTGGACTAAATACATGGCAAAGTTTGATAGAATATAAATGTGAACTTTAGCACTAGCTAAAGCTATAGAGAAGAGAAATGTTGACATCATAAGTGAAGTATAACAAAAAATAATGGTTGATTGATGAAGAATAAGTTTGCTGCTTTCACACATGAGTTCAACTGTGTGTTCACTTCATACTTTCTTTGAAAGGGGTCTTTCTTTATATAGGTCCTATTGGAAAGCTGAGCTTATTGACTTTATGACAGGAACCAGTAAGAATCTAGAGGGAATTAACAAGTAATAATTAGAAAAAACTTACAAAGATTTCACTTCTTCAAATACCAAGAATTTTTTGTATATTCTTTTTTTTTTTAAGCACCATGTAAACAATATGAGTTTCAAAGTCCATCATATATTGGCCTGGTTGAGGAATTGAGCTGAGTGGGGGAAATAAATTGAATTGTTCTGAAATAAACCTTTGTTTAAAAGTATCAGTTTAATAAAAGGAAGGTCTTTAAAAAAACAAAAAAAGATGAATTTACTGGAGCTCAGCTTTATGAAGAACAGTCTATTTAGTCAAGAGACATAGGGAACATATTTCTGCACAAGACAACATCAAGTTTATCCTCTCCCCACAGTGACCATTGTGTCCACATGCATAAATCATTTTCAGGGGCAAAGTTTAGTAAGTGTGTGTATGAATTGGTCAATTGCTCTAACATCCACTAGTGAAGCAACAGTATTCGTCACTAAAATCTAGTACAGTTTTGGTCTTTTGAGGTTTAATACAAAGCACCATATTGCTACTGTACAGGGTCCTAGTTCTGAAAGCTCATTATATATTGCCACTATCTTTTATTTGTCAAAATCCAGTGAAAAATGTCAAGGCTCAGTTGATTCCTCAGCTGACATTAACCAATGGAAATGAGATGTCTCACAGAGCAGAAAGATAACTTCTGCCTGCATATTTAGGATGGAAAAATACATATTTTTAAATTTTTTTACTAGTCCTTTAAAAATAGAAGATTTTTTGGGAAAAAAAAACCAACCTTGCAGTATTCTGTGAATATGATATCTATCCATGGAATTGTATATATCCATAAGATGGAATAAGAATGAAAAATTTGAGCCCATTAAGTACAAGTGTGCTGGACTTCTGCATTGTTTGTCAAAATAGCATAAGTTTTCCTCTGACTGTGAAGCTGTCTCTTTAGAGATAGATAACTCATTCCACTACATTATAGCTTAGTGTCTAGTCATGATATTTCAGTATCAAATTCTGAAAAGTGGCACTGAAAATGGATAATTTATATCAATTCTTTAGCTACTGAACTTTTGAATTGCAAGTCGCTCAAAACCCATCAAGTTCATTTGTAGGCAAATACTGAAAGATCCTGTGACAGAAGACTCTTTCCAGAATTTTTGTAGTATTATTTTTCTATAGTAACACTTCTATTTCTTGCTCTGTTCTGCTCCACTGCCATAATCAAACCATTTAAAAATGCATGGCAACTTTTTGGTAGAAAAGTTGCTGTATCCTACAAAAAAAAAAAAAAAAAAAGAAAAAGAAAAGAAAAGAAGAGAAAGTTAACCTGTAAAAATTTGGCTGATATCTGATGATTAGGTTTCAGTAGGATTTTTAAACATGCAGCCATGAATGACTGCTTCCAGAACAATAATTTTTCTCATTTGGAGGTAGTCACCTAACAGCAGTTAAAACAATTTAACAGAACAATGACTAACTCCTTCAGAAATATAATGGTAGTGTAAATCATGAAACTTATTATATAGCGATTTCAGTAACTGCCCAATGAGTGAACATAAAAAGTGATTATAAGGAAGGATAACAATGTTTTCTTCTTTCCTGTTCCTTAGGTAGACAGGTTTTAAACTACAACAAAGGACAGCCTCATCTACAAAGTTGGAATGTGAATCTGGGCTCCAGCATACAGTCAAAAGGTAGAAGTACTTATGATGAAACAGAACTTCAGACAGAGTCTGCAGATTACATTAGATTTCATCAGAACATAAGCTAACATATTTAACTTTGTAAAAGAACAGGAAATCCAAGGAGATCAAATAGAAATAAAATGGATTTATAAATCAGCACAACTTTGTCTCCCACATCTCCTTTCAGAACAACTTTCTCCCACATCTTCTTTCAGAACAACTTTCTCCAAGGTTGCACTCAGACAATGAATAGCTCCACAGTTACTTCTAGGACTTCCAGAAGTGTGTTTCTTTCCAACACTTTGGAAGTGTGAATCCTTATTACTTTCAGGACTCTACTCCATCCCAGAAACTCCTTCTCCTACTTTGCCAGATGGTGCACCTTCTGTACAGAGGTCTGGTTACAAAAAAAATATTTAGGATGCGTTTACTCTGAACATGAATATTATTTATTTAATTCATTTATTTTTAATCCCGTTTATATATATATATAATATACATGTTTATCTTGTTTCTATATTGTATCCTATTTACTTTATTTATAAGATTCAATTAGGACATTAAAACCAAGAAATTAAATACTATGGTTGAATGGATTATAATACTTTTTCAACTTGACTAAGCCTTCTCACATCCAACTGAATGCAGTTAGAAGCTGTAACATGTAACATGTTCCAACATGCCACTGTATCTATCAGTCAACAGAGTAATAAAGGATGTTGCCAAATACAAAGCTAAACTGTGTTTATAGTTTTATCACTATGCTTAGTTGGAAATGATAACTTTTATTTTTTTAGTTAAATCACATTCTCTATAATAGATATATCCATAATTTTATAATATGAATATGATCTGGTTTATAAATCCTGGACTGTCACTTCTCAGGTGGCTAGTATACAATTATGAGTCTAAACTTAACATGGCTTATTATTGAGAGAACCAGCTTGGAAATATCTGCAGATAAAGATGTTGGTTCCATAGCAATTCTGTGATTATTATCTGCCAAACATATCCATCTTCTGCAAACAATTTTAACAGAACATGCCAGTTCAGAGCTTTGCAGAAGCTGCCAGTTCTTCTAGTAACATTTAAGACTTTGGCAATTGTTCAATTATACAGACTGGAATAAAAGCAAGTTTAAAAAGTGTTTAAGTGAAAACTAAATCTCAATGTATAGATTTCCCCATGAGATTTTCCACTCAATAAAACATATATATACCCTCATACCCTTAATGCTTTAGAGCACAGGTTTCAGATAGACTCATGACATTTGGGTGCTGATTCAGATGCAATTTTACATTTCAATTTGTGCTGACAAGAGCGGTAATGTGAGTCGAGATCTCCCTCATTGCACAACACAACCCTCCCCATGTGTTTATTCAGCTGTGTGCTGGACATTTTGTCCAGAAGGATACTGTGAGACAGTGTTGAAAGCTTTACTGAAATCGAAAAAGATTACATCAAATGGCTTCCCTCGATCAAGTAGGTGAAGTTCATTGTCAAAAAAGGTGATATCTTAAGCAGAAGTGCCTAACAATTCTCACATACTATTTCAGCTGGAAGGAAATACACTTATGATTCACTTGGAAATAATCCCAAACCATTGCAATTTCAGTAAAACTTTATAAATAATGCAACTATCTTAGGAAGAATAACAGCATGGCCTTTCAGTTGATGACTCCTGATATGTAGACCATTTCTTCAGAGTAACAGGCACCAATTAGAGCACCATTCCTGTTCATCCAACCTTCAGTGGAAATTTATGACACAAATCAAACCTACAGTTCTTCAAGTAACGTTACTTCTAATTTTTTGCAAAATCGGAGTAGGTAAGTCAAAAGCATTGTGAGTGCAGATGACTGCATACTAAGTTGTAAACATAGTTTAAATTTACCTTTATCAGTCACTTTTCCCCATTTTCTTTTATTAAACTTTCAATAGTCAAAGCTTAGAGGTTATGGAACAACAATGCACACTTTTATAAAACCTTTCCTTAAGAGACAGCTTCTTTTATATTAGTCAAATGCTTAAGATAAGACAAACCCGAGATGGAGCAGAAGGAACTGGTGGTAAGTTTACATGAGTTTGGGTTGTGTAGAAGTCTGCCATCAGTGGAGAAACAAGCAAGTGAATTACTTGTTAGTAATCTATAAAGAAACAAAACAAAAGAAAAAGCTTTCACTAATAATTAAACAAAGATAAAAAAAGTTTCAGCTGAGCATTCAATCCCAGGGTAGAGAGAACACCTTTGATTATGATAATAGTTGAAACAAATTCATGAGCAAGACCTATCAATGTAGCTGTTAAAAGCTACTGTATGCTTCACCAAATTAAAAGAAAGTACAAGATTTTTTGATGAATATCCTATTGCCAGTAATGCTTTTGAAATTCCTGAATAATTTATCTTTCCTTTTCTAAGCCATAAATGAAACACAGATTTATGAAGTTACCAGGAAAGATTTCTTTTTGTTAAGTTATTTCAGAACTGAATATTATGAAGTTCCTTGTAATTTCTCCTATTGTAAAAGAGCCACTGACAGAAACAATTGAACATACAATTATATATCAAATAACAATTATCATATTACTAACTATTAATAGGTTTTTCTTGGAAGTGGAAGAATGTGAAAGAAAGGTAGGATTTTCTCTCTCTTATTAGAGAGCAGAGCTGTTGGAGCAGTTGTTTTGCTTCTCAAGTTACATGATTCAATAAACTTTACAGGAAAAGCCCCTTCAATATGCACAGAGTTATGTGCTAGTATTTATGTTGGTAGGTGGAGGAATTCTGATCCATGCAGTAATCAGATGGGAATTTAGAGCAGAGATAATTCTTTCATTGGAAAGTCTTGCTATTGATTAAAAGATCATCTATTCTAAAAAGTACAAGAAAGTGATAAAACCATTTTAAATATACATCAGTGTGAATCATGTTTTCAGAATAGTAGTTTCTTTAGATGTCTTCAGTTGTTTATTAGTTTTCTAAGTATTTTTCTTTCAGCATTCTCAACATACTATTAGACAACATGTAGTTTACAAACTCAAATTATCTTTAAATGTAAGAAAGTAATGTTTCTGAGACTTTGTGCTTAAAGGTTTTTGCCGTGCTGAGCCAGGACTAAAATCTGCAGTGCCAGTGTTTCTAACTACCACACTACTATCGGTTAAGTAGAATATAGGCTGACTGCTATCCTGGATCATTAGATGAAGTCTAATGTGATGATTTTACAGTATGAAATATAAGGAAAAAGACACAAAACTACACAAATATTTACTTTGAATAAGAGTTTTTTTAGTCTTAGGGTCCTTCTGCTATCATGACGACAGTTTGAAACAAGTTTGACAAATTCGGAGTTCCAGAAACTTTTTATATGTGTGTATATATATATATATATATAAACATTTAACCAGATAGGGCCTTCAGAGATCCCTTTTGTATTGAGGTCTTACCTCAGTAGTACTTGAGTTGACTTGAGAATTCCCTTACCTGCTACATTTCCTATGGACCAAATATTACAACTAAAGTAACGTTGTGGTTGCTGCCAAAAACCTGCTTTACCATTGTGCGCAGGCTGCTACATGCAAATAAGAGTTAGGGAAAAGGGAGTGTGACTGGAATACAGGCAGGGCAGGACTAATAAAAATGCAGGCTTCCACCTTGTGTACTGTAACCAAATGTTTTCAAGTAACTGTGCTGTACTTTTTCAACATGTACAGTTTTCTTAAGTGTAGAAGAGGCTCATTTTACATCCCAGTGACCTAGTTTTCCAGGAGGAAGGATCTCATATCATTATGCATCACCCAGCAGTTTTGAAACTAGCTGTAGAAGAGAAACATAGAGTAATGAGGGGAGGAAAGACTACAGGGATTCAAGAGTTAGTATGCTGGTGAAAATGACGCTAAATATGCCTGCAGGCAGCAGCAGCTCTAATGCTTTTGCAAGAGTGAATTAAAACTCAGAGGCAAAGCATATAAAGTTCTAGTGGGGGCTAAGACCATTATTTCCAAGTAAAATCTACCCTTGCCAGCAATGCATGAGGAGACAAAAACAAGTGGCTAAAGCCTTGTGAAAAGTGTGTTTTCATCTCTTAGCTAATTTTTCACAGCAGAAGGAAGAGAACAAGCTAACTAAAGCAGCATCAAGAGGCAAAAAGATAAAAACCAGGCCTCAGATTCATGAATGTGATTTCCCAAACGCCTTTTGACTTCTGAATGCTCCAGCTCCCCTTAAAATGTGTACAGTTATCTCCCTTTGAAAAACGAAACTATAATAGTGGCCTGGCTGTTTAGGAGGAAATTCTATTTACCATCTCCTTGTAGTTGGAAGAGGCAAGTCTTTTCCCTGCTATCTCACCTTGAGCCTCACCTACTGCTCCTGAGCAAGGATTATGCATGTGATTGGGTCATATGAAGCAGCTTTTCTTGGTAGAAATATGTTTCCAAAAAGAGCTGAGTCACCAAAGTAAAGACAAACATCAAACCAAGAATGTTTTTAAGCTTGAATCAAGTTGATAACTGCTGGGAAAAGGCTTAGCAAAGCCAAGTTTTCTGTAATGTAGCAATTAATTAATGTTTTGAATCTAAACCCTTGTTTTGAAACCATCAGTTTTGTATATTAAGAAAAAGGATGGAGTGGAATTGTAGATCCAGGATGAATCCAGTGAGTGTCCTTAACACAGTCAAGAACTCTTTAGAAGAAATTTGGTTAAGATTCTATTCCATATTTCAGCTCCAGAAAAAAATAAAATCATAGGCAGTCTTGCCATAGCTCCTGTTTTCAACCTGGCAGCTCACAGCAGAAGAGCAGCTGATGCATTCTGCCCAATGGCTGAGTCCTAATGAACTCCACGCTGATAACATGACAAAGAGAGAAAGGCTAAATGCAGTAGTTTGAGCTTACGCCTTCCTAATAGCTTAAAGGCCTGTATACTTAACCAGGAGAAATTGTGAATTATTTTTTCATTAGCGGAACTTTGGGGAGTTGCAGTGTCAATATTATTTAATGACTTTGGATTAACAACATCCTATTCTATCTGAGCCTTACTGTTTATCTCTAATGTCAATGGCTGGGATTGGGAACTACTTCTACGAGAGGTCCAGTAGTAAACCTCTTTTAAATATCTGCATATCACCATCATGGCTGGGCTTCGCAAATGAAGATTTGGGGAGGGCTCTACCCACATTTGTTACAAGCACGCTGGTGGCTAAAGAGGCCAATGCGAGATAGACAAGTCCGGTTGCAAAAGGCATGGTAGAAAGACTCCTTAGGTGGTATTGACAAGACACGGTTCTTTCTGCATTGTCTTTTCTCCTCGAGAGTGATCCTGCGGGCGTTCTCAAAGGAAACAGTTGCGTTATAGATGGTGTGTCTCCAGACCTCCCAACTGGAGGCCAGAGTGGACCAGTTATGGTGATCAATATGGCCGAGGCTGAGATGTTGTTTCAGGGAGTCCTTGTATCTTCTCTTTGGGGCTCCTCTCTTGCGGCAGCCGGTGGCAAGTTCACCATAGAGCACGATCTTAGGGAGGCATCATTTTTGCAGCCTTTTTGTATGTTAGCAGTAATTTGAATGGGAATGCTAATGCTAGGACAAGAACCAGCCCTTAAATATTTATTAAACCTCATTCAGATGCCTTAAACACATACTGTATGTTTTATTTAAATATCTTATAGCATCGTAAGCTCTCTCTGCAGCCTTAACATTTCAATTTTTCACTCATTTTCTTTCTCATTTTGATTCAATATACACTGGAGTCTCACCTTCTTAGTAGATTACCACAGGCTGCCAGGTTTGTAGGTAACATCTCAGACTATTCCAGAGGAATAAATGCAAGAAGGGTTAAGAAATGTCTTTTTCTTCTCTTTTCCAAAATAAAAGTGTGTTCTGATATAAGTAGACACCTCAGGACCAAGCAATGGGTTCAACAGAAAAGCAGATAGACAAAAAACAAAAGATCAAGAAAAACTCAATTAAAAATGAATAATACCTGTTCTTCTGTTAAGATCACTGTCACTGATATGACAATCAAAAAACACCAACACATTGTCAGCGGTAGATAAGAGCTGGAAAAAACTCATACAATCTGTTATTCATGGCACAATGTCTTCTTTTTCTCCCACTTAATCTTTTAAACAAGTATAGGCAGACCCAAACTCTAGATATAATGAAAGACATATTTTAGGCCCTGAAGGTAAGGGATTTGTAGAAAACTGCAAGTTTAGGGAGGTGTTTGGGGCTTTTTTCCTAAACAATTTCATTATCTATCAGGAAAGTCATAATTTCTATTTTTTATTTATTTATTTATCTTAATTTTGTTGTGGGTTTCTAAGACCCCTTAACGGTCTGATGTGTTAAATAACCACTTAAGTCCATTCCAGAAGCATCTATGATTATGATTCTTTGATGGTCAGATGCATGTATCATGCAGCCTGGCACCATTTCATTTTCTGTGACATGAATCAGTTGCCTCAGTGAAAGATATTAGAGGAGAAGTGGCAAATGAACTCTCTGATAGGGATAGGAGGGACCCAGGGACAGATTGCCAAATATTTAGATTGTGGCAATATTTAGTCTATGAGTATGGAAGTTTTGCCTATAATTCTTTCTCATTCTTTCTGTTTTCTCTATAATTATGTATATTCTGGCCATCTGTAGAAACATTCAGTTTTGTCTGTCGTTCTTGTGCAACTGTGTTTTTCTGCCTAATCCTGAACTTTATGAAGACAGATGTCCTATTATAAGTTTCTGTAAAGATTGCTTTTATCAACTACTCCTGTTTGTCATGCTATGCACACAGCTCAGAGGAAGTGCTCGAGGCCCGGTTAGACAAATTTACATATCATTTATCCATGGGTGTATCTTCATGGCTACTTTTGACTGCTAACAGCTCCTGTTTCCATGAAGTCTTTAATGAACTTTTGTCATCAGTCTGCTTTGGAAAGTAATAAACAGTCTCTAATTCCCTCTTGGGGATGCCTTGATGACTTTCCTGCAATGGCTTGGAAGTAGCCTGTTGCAAGGTCAGACAGGAGGTACAGGCAGACTCAGATGAAGGCTGTGTTTACTCTGGGAAGTCCGACTGTGGGTATAAAATACCTTGTGTGTGTTGGCAGCTTGGGCTCTAAAAGAGTCCCAAAACTAAACCACCTGCTTTCCCTGTCTGAATCCTTCAATGGATCAATGGAGGGTATATTTTTGTCATTTTTCATCTATTTCAGATTACTCACTGCCAGTCTAAGAAGACCAATGGAAATGGTAATCTCTTTCTTTTTTGTGTGTGTATGCTCAAAGACAAAAAACGAAAAGTTTGTAATTTTCTGTATAGAGAATATTAGTGATTTTCATAAAATCTTTATCTCATTGCTCCAGTAATCTACATCAAAAGTTGCTGAGATTTATGGCAAGGAAGAATATTAAAGAATAGGTTTTGACACAATCACTTACTTATGCAAGTTGAAGCTTTGAAAAATGAGGTTTAGTAAATCATAAAGCTTTTCTCCCTACTTTGTGTGAAACAATAGATATCTCCTTTTTAATAATGTCATATAAAATAATTTTCACTAGTTATATATTATGAAAAGAGCCATGCATGAAAAGTGTAGTTACTCATGATAAAAAAAATATTTTAGAAAGCTCATCCATTGAAAATACTATTTTTTACTTTTCCAAACTACTTATTTATTATCAGTTTTACTGAGCCAGAAATAAAAAGAACAAAATATTATGACTCCATTTGCACAGAAAATCTCATTATGCTGCTTACTGAAATGTTGGACTTGGATTCTACATCCAGTTTACTACATATGCTAAGAAATTAAATTAAATGGTAAAGGGTGATATTTTTTTCCTTTCCCATCTCCCTCCAATTTTAAAGTATTTTAATTTAAAGCTGACTCAGAACTTATTTATATTATAGAAATAACAATACAGCTTTTATAGCCATGGAAAAAGAAGTCAAATACTTAATGTTTTACATATCTCTGTTTAAAGTGAGACTGGCAAGTAAAAATCAAATTAGGTGAATGTTTTCCAGAGTTCTAGTAAAAAAAATTGAGGTACCACCAGAGGAAAATCCCTAAGAAAGTCATAAATAGGGAGAGGGGATGAAAGCAAAACACAAAACTAAAAAAATTTCAGTCACCTTTGAAGCTGTAAATAAATATCAGTGCTATCTAAGAAGATGTGACGTAATATAACCTGTGATTAACACCTTGAAAAGGGAAAGTAATATTCTCTAAACCAAAAAGTAAGTAGAAGATTAGTCTGTGTATTTACAAATATTTCCATATGAAAAACTGACTTCTGACAATTAATATTAATGCATTGCAAGTTACAGAAGGTAATTGGCCTGCCAGTCACTCAGACTGCTCTTAAAGGATGGTCATTAAAAGATCAAACCCACCAAGCCTCAGATCAGAACCACCAAATCCCACAATTCCTTTTCTTACCATAAGCAAAGTTACACAGGTATGCATGGTCTTAGTAGATGTGTCTGGTTTGCATGGTTAAAGATATTCTTATGACCGTCTGCCACTTATGAGAGGTCAGAAGGGTTAAACTTTTCAGGTAATTGTTAACACTAGCAAAGAATTTATTTGCATGGGGAGAACTGAGTCTTGATGCCAATGGATGCAGGAGGTGAATATGCCCCTCTACTCAGCCCTAGTGAGGCCACGTCTGGAGTACTGTGTCAGTTCTTGACTCCTTAATACAAGAGAGACATGGAGCTCCTAGAGTGGGTGCAGCTGAGGGCAACAAAGACGATAAGGGACTGGAGTATCTTTCTTGGAGGAAATAAAGAGACTTGTGACTGTTCAGTCTTGAAAAATGAAAACCGAGAGCAGACCTCATCAATGTCTGTAAGTATTTGAAGGGTGGGTATGAAGAGGATGGAGCCAGGCTCTGCTTGGTGGTGCCAAGAAATAAGACAATAAGCAACAGGCAGAAACTGATACACAGGAAGTTCCACCTGAATATGAGGAAGAGCTTCTTTTCTGTGCAGGTAACTGCACACTGAACAGGTTGCTCAGAGAGGTTTGGAATCTCCCTCACTGATAATTTTCAAGAACCATCTGCATGCAACTCTGTGCCATGTGCTTTGGGATGACCCTGCTTGAGCAGGAAGGTTGGACTAGATGACTCCATCAATGATACCTTCCAACCTTAACCATTCTGTGATTCTGTGGTTAGTCCCAAGGAAACCAGAGCAAGATTCTAGTGACTGTGGAGTGAAGCCCTGTAGAAGGTGTTGAGAACACCCCTAGAAAGAATCAGTAACATGCACTATATGTGTCTATAAAATGTGCCCCTTACAGATTTGTTTACTTTGCTCTGCATTTACCATTTTTTTTCCCACTTGTTGTGAAAAGGCAGCTATATGAGACTAGAGAAATGGTTTGTAACACGGAAGAGATGCTCAGTAACTTTTCGATCTCTTTATTTCTTGCCAGAAAGGGAATTTTTGGAAAAGCTTTCCAGAAACATTGAGGAAAACATGAATACGTTGAGACCGTACTGCATGTACAAGTGGAAACAAAGACATTGTTTCTATTTTAGACTGAAGATCATCAAGCAGAAAATGGAACAGAGTCAGCTCTTAATTTATCAGATCTGGCACTTTTTCTTTCCGTATTACAAGTTCAAAACACAGTGCTTGGGGCAATATTTTCTAAACAGTATTTTATTTTTGAAAGAAAATTGAAATAGGTTTGATCATTTGTGTTAAACAGAAACCTCATAATTTTTCATAAACCCAAGAATTCTACTATCTTGTAACACAGTTTAATGCTGTATATTTTTCTTTACTTCCTATTGGATAGGATATTCTTCTTAGCTTCACATGTCAAATGTTATTAAGAATGTGTGCCTCCTAAACCTTTCCCCACTTTCAAAAAGTGGCTATGTTATTTGGTTAGATATTCTGTATGCAAGGTGTGCACAACACTTTGGCATGCTCACTGAGAAAAGGTGCTATGTTAATGTGATATTTAATATTGTTCTAAGCACTAGATGTAGGCTCCAGGGGGAAAAAAACAAACGAGACCTGACTTCATTTAAATAATGATTGATGGCAGCACATGATGATACAATAACTAATTTTCTGACTGGTAAAAACAAATCAATGTGTAATTTTAGATACCATTCTTCAGGAGAAGGAGACATTTAAGGCTTGATCTTAGTTATGAAGTGCAGACAAAGTTCCTACTGACTTTACATACAGTTTCTGTGAAAAGGTTGTAGAACTGGCCCTAAGAAGAAAGAAGGTATTGGAGAACTTTAGATCAAAAGGATTCCCACCTACAGTGTTCAGAAGGTACTTTTATCTGGATAAATGATATAGTTTCTATAAATGACAAATAAATATGGTTAATTCAAGGACTGTCCTGGAACTTTTGTGGCATTTAAGAAAATACTGATCCATTCCTCTTTTAGAGAATATCTAATGCATCTACCTGTTTGTGGGGGTAGGATAAATGTGTTTTCCCTCTTCTAGTGTTACCTATTTCTACTTCTGATGGTGCACGTTTGAATTTCTTCTCAAATACCTAGAAATTTGCCCAATCGTGCAGTCATGTAATTAATTTATGGGGCAAGAGGCTGGGTGGTACAATTTACTTGGGATGAATCAGGTAAGGCTGACCCATGGATGGAATTAGAAGTGACTTCAGGGTTATGGTTTAATGTCTTATTACACTCTGACATCTCTCAGTCTTGGCTAGAAGACCAACCTAAAAAGACAACTTCGTGGTTTCATTTGTGGGGTTTTAAGATTACTTATAGATTTATTTTTTTAGGATGATTAATAACTTGCCTCAGGGCAACAGAATTACTTGATTCCAGGCTCTAAGAGAATTAAACCTGTTTTATTTCTCCAAACTAAGTCGCTATTAAGTAAGTCATTCTTTCAGCTGGGCAAATGGAATTTGGCCTCACTTTCCCCTGAAAGGTTGTTTTGCTGCAGAGTTGTTTGTGTCTCAGACTTGACGAAATGAGTCATAAAACAATCTTCTCAATTAGGTGTGGGATAAATCTCCAAGAAAAATCCAGGATCTGTTAATAGAAACATCTCTGAGCAAACAACTTGGATTAACTAAACTTGAAAGTACTGTCCATTGCTTAAAAACTAATACAAAATGACGGGCCAATCAACTGGAAAAGCAAATGTTTCAGTTGAGTAATGGAATAAACTATCTACCAGTTGACAAACAAGATGACTGTACTTCGTGGATAAATTGACACATATACAGAGTACTAATCCATGTCTCCTGGTTTAATTGACTAATGAAAAAGTGTAACTCCAAATGTAAACAGAGCACAATTAAATCCAATTTGAGATACCAGCACTCAGGAAGCCAGTGCTTCAGCTGCTCTAAAAGGCTGTGCCAGGCAGAAGGCAACTCATTGAGTGAATGTGCAGATTAGGAAAGACTTGAAAGGCAATCAGCTCACTGGTGGTAACAAGTGGAATATCATCACCCCTACTAACTTTCAGAACAGGTTGCCCCTGGCAAACAGAAGGAAGAGATGTGTCCAAGTGTAAAAAGCCACAGGATTTTTGAATAGGCTTCAGCAGAGTACTATTTCGATAGCTTGGTATTTACCTAAGTATTTACCTAAGTAAATACTTAGGTGAATACTAAGTCAAACTTAATCTTCTTCAAAATAAATGTTTTGCAGATATATGAGAGATCTTTACCAGTAACAATTGAAAATTTCATATGCAACTTCAGAATAACATATCTGTTTAAATGAGAAGTCAGTCTTCCCATTCATTTATTGATATCTGGCTGTTAGTCATTTACATAAACAGGTGGAGTTGATGAATATGCAATGAGATACTGAAGCTGCCCATTTCTCCTCAATATGGCCTCCTGCTGCCCCATGCACCTGCTTTGAATTTATTTCCAGGATACAGCATTTTTCACCATTTGCTCAAGTGCTTTCTGAGGGGAGACTCCATCGTGACCACAATTTGTCTTCCAGAGAACGCAGAATATGGATCCTCAAGCACGCTGCACCATTCTGTATGACTATAATTGTTATTAATATAAAGCATTCCCCAACTGCACAGAGTAGCATGAAGTCAAAGCACACTAATAAATGCCATCAGTTAAAGTGTCACAAAATGAACATATTTTTTTCAATATAGAAAAATCTAAACTGAAACGACTTTGCCTAAGAACTGCAAAGTGTAACCTTTTTGCTGTCAAATTCTTTACTAGTTGAATAGGGCCTTTCAAAATAAGGAAGTTTCATGGATGAGTAAAATGGAACTATGCTCTGAATTAGTGTTGAATCAACCTGAATGAAGGTTGTCCAAAAATTGCATGGCAGAAAAGGAGTTAAATTAGATAGCAGAATCATCATGGCTAGGCTTCACGAACGAAGATTTGGGAAGGCTCTATCCACATTTGCTACAGGCACGCTGGTGGCTTATGAGGCCAATACGTGACAGACATATCCGATTGCAAAAGGCACAACAGAAAGATTCCTTAGATGGTGTATTCTGCAATACAAGGTTCTTTCTGCGTTGCCTTTTCTCCTTGAGAGTGATCCTGCGTGTGTTCTCGAAGGAGACAGCTGCGTTATCGATGGTGTGTCTCCAGGTCTTCCGATTTGAGGCCAGAGTAGACCAGTCATGTTGATCAATGTGGCCAAGGCTGAGATGTTGTTTCAGGGAGTCCTTGTATCTTTTCTTCGGGGCTCCTCTCATGCGGTAGCCAGTGGCAAGTTCACCATAGAGCAGGATCTTAGGGAGGCGGTGGTCCTTCATCTTTGAGATGTGCCCTGCCCATCGCAGCTACGTTCTCAGTAACATGGCCTCAATACTTGTGACAATTGCTTGTTCTAGAACAGATATATTGGTCACATAATCTGACCAGTGGATGTTTAAGACTGAATGGAGGCAGCGTTGATGGAAGCGTTCTAGGAGACGTAAGTGGTGGCGGTAGATGACCCATGATTCGGAACCATATAAGAGAGTAGACAACACTATGGCTTTGTAAAAACTGATCTTGGTGCTTTTCTTCAATAGTTTATTACACCATACTCTTTTGTGGAGTTTTTCAAAAGCACTGTATGCCTTTGCTAACCTGTTGTCTATCTCTCCGTCAATCTTACCATCTGAGGAGATGAGGCTACTAAGGTAATTAGACTGATTTGAGCTCTGATTGGTCAATGGTGATGTGGGGATGATGGGGGACTTCCTGAGGTGCAGGTTGATGGAGGACCTCTGACTTCTTTAAGCTGACTTCCAGCCCAAAGAGCTCAGCAGCATCTGCAAAGCAGGATGTTAAACGCTGCAGAGCTGCTTCTGTGTGGGCAAAAAGGGCGGCATCATCAGCATAGAGCAGCTCCCGGACAAGATGGTTTAAGGTCTTGGTGTGGGCCTTCAGTCGCCTTAGATTGAATAGACTTCCATCCATACGGTATCGAATGTAGATACCGTCCTGATCATCGAGGTCTGCTGTGGCCCTTTGGAGCATCATGCTAAAGAAGACGGTGAATAGGGTAGAAGCGAGAACGCAGCCTTGTTTCACACCATTCTTAATTAAAAAAGGCTCAGAAAGTGTGTTGCCATATCTGACTTGGCCGTGCTGATCCTCATGGAGTGAGATGATCATTTTAAGGAACTTGGGGGGACAACCTAAAAGTTCCAAAATCTGCCACAGACCTTTTCTGCTCACAGTATCAAAAGCCTTGGTGAGGTCGACAAAGGTTACATAGAGACCTTTGTTCTGTTCCCTACACTTCTCTTGCAGTTGTCTGAGGACAAATAGCATGTCTGTGGTGCTCCTGTTGGCTCTGAAACCACACTGACTTTCAGGAAGGATTCCTTCTTCTATAGTGGGTATTAGTCTGTTCAAGAGTATTCTTGCCAGGATTTTGCCAGCAATGGAGAGCAGAGTAATACCACGATAGTTTGAGCAATCTGATTTAATACCTTTCTTCTTATACAAGGTGATGATGACTGCATCACGAAGGTCTGATGGCAGTTCACCGAGCTCCCAACAGCGCACCACAAACTCATGAAATTTGGTATGGAGTGCAAGGCCCCCATGTTTCCAGACTTCAGGTGGAATTCCATCAACCCCAGCTGCCTTGCCAATTTTCACCTGCTGTATGGCCTTGAGGGTTTCTCCTAAAGTGGGGGCAGTATCCAATTCATACTTTACTGGTTGTTGTGTGATGGACTGAATTGCTGAGTCTTGGACTACACGGTTGGTACTGAAGAGAGTCTGAAAGTGTTCAGACCATCGATTCAGAATGGAGGTTTTATCTGTTAGAAGAGTTTGACCATCAGCGCTGAGTAGAGGGCTTTGTACCTGGTATGTAGGCCCGTATGCTGTTTTCAAGGCCTCATAGAAACCTTTGTGATCACCTGTATCTGCGCATAATTGAGTTTTTTCAGCAAGATAGATCCACCACTTGTTCTGGATGTCACGGAGTTTCTGTTGGAGCTTGCTGCATGTGAGACGAAAGGCTGATTTTTTTGCATGACAGGATGGCAGTGCAAGGTGTGCTTGGTGGGCGGTTCTCTTCTTCCTCAACAAGTCTTGGATTTCTTGGTTGTTTTCATCAAACCAGTCCTTGTTCTTCTTGAGGGAGAACCCTAAGGATTCTTCAGAGGATTGCAGGATGCTGTTTTCAATATGGTGCCAGATTGTTTTAGGAGAGGAATCTGCAGAAACTGTGGGAAGGTTTTAGAGCCTAGTTTGAAGGTTTGCCTGGAAACTGTCTCTAACTGTGGCTGATTGGAGATTGTTAACTTGGAGTCTTCTCCTTGGGATGCTGCCCCTTTTTGGTTTGAATTTGAGCTTGAAATTGAGTTTACAGCGCACAAGCCGATGGTCTGTTTGGCATTCTGCACTGGGCATCACGCGGGTATGGTGGACATCGCGGGCATCTCTCTGTCGCACCAAGACATAATCAATGAGGTGCCAATGCTTAGAACGGGGGTGCATCCAGGTTGTCTTCAGACTATCTTTCTGCTGAAAGATAGTATTAGTGATGGTGAGTTGTTGCTCTGCACAGAATTCTAGCAGAAGTCGACCATTATCGTTGTAGTTTCCAGCACCATGCTTGCCTAATACTCCTTTCCAGGCTTCAAAATTCTTGTCTACTCTGGCGTTGAAATCACCAAGGATAATGATCTTATCGTCTGCAGGAACCTTTTGGGTAAGGAGGCGCAGGTCAGTGTAAAATTTATCTTTTTCAGCAGGGTCAGCTTGGAGAGTTGGGGCATATATACTAAAGATGACAACATGTTGTTTAGTGGAAGGCGTAGGGAGATAATGCGGTCAGAGTGACCTGTCGGCAGATTTTCGAGTTTAGGATCAATGGAGTTTTTGATCACGAAGCTGACTCCTGAGAGGTGTTTTTCGATTCTGGGCTTGCCTGACCAAAAGAGGGTGTAACCGGCACCATGTTCTCTGAGGCTGCCTTCCTCATGATGGCAAACTTCACTGAGAGCGGCAATGTCAATGTCGGCAGACCGATGCTCAGGACGTCCGCTATCCGCAGAATCGAGCATGGTTCTGATGTTCCAACATGCGAGAGTTAATTTAGGTACACCTTTGGAGGCAGGTGCGTGCCTTTGTCTTTTGATCTTTGTGCGACCACATTGGAGGAAGATGCCTGTTGGCCTGCGGTTAACCAACCAGGTGAAAGTGGAGATGAGCTTTGTTTAGGCCACCTTTTCTAGGCCCCTCTCCGAGTGGAGCAAGCAGTGCTGTCCTTGAAAAGGTTGCTTGGTCGTTCAGGGTGCTGCCCCAAGAGACTGTCATCTCCGGTCAGTCTCAAATGACCAATATCCTGAACCACCTGCATGCAGGGTTGGGTCTGCAGATGCCAACGCACCTTTCACCTGCCGTTTCGACCCTTGCCCGTCGCTACAGGACTTTTTGCATGTGGGTAAAGCCTTCAAGCCTGCGCAATGGATTTTTTAGGTGAGACACAGTGTGCGCAGAACTGGACCCACCCTTTAATCCTGAGGTTCATCTGCCAGGGTCGAGCGAGCTTGGACGGTGGCAGTGAGGCCCTCGGGACATAGGTTTGATTAGAGTGACCTTCTCTTAGATGGATGGCCTTACAGGGCTAAGCGAGTTCCATCTGCCCGGGTTTGGGATTGGAGTTGTCCCTCTCCTAGGATGACTGCCAGGAGGCTAATGAGCTCATCCTGCCCAAGAATGTATTAAATCTGGTCCTATGGTTTTGATCTGTCTGGCATGGGCGACCCTACCGGAGGCATGTACCACATAGCTCGCAACCACACAGGGTACAGAGACTATGTTCCTATTAGAATGCTTTGGGAAAGTCTTTCATTTCCTGCATTATTATCACCTATCTATAAACAAACTGAAGGAGGTACCCAGGAACAACCCTTTGTCCTGTCCACCGTTTCAGGATGTAACAGAGCAAAGCAAGTATATCCAGAACATGTCGTACCTGGGCAGTAGCCACAGGAGAACCAAAAACAGACAGACAAAACAAACAAAGCAATCATTCTGACCCCAGTACCCATCCAGGCGGGGGTGCCTTACATGGCCCCAGCCTGGCGGGGACCCACATTATTCTAAAAGAACCCACTATCCACCCTGACCTTATCCTTCCCCCACTGTGTTTCCACATATCTTCAGGCACACTACTCACCTGCGATATTTCATATGGGATTGTGCTGCTCTCCCTCCTGCTGGTCGGCGGACCCCCACGGTCCACTTGACACACTACACTAATCCTCCCCTCCACCCACCCCCTCCCCCCCAAACCTGGAACGCCAAACCTCTGTGTGCTCCGAAGCTTCCTTCTCCTCTTTCATGGAGGCACAGTACCTGTCGCCAAGGCTCCCCTTGTCTCTCCTTTCTCCTGCAACGGTCGCGCCCGGGGGCACGACTACGAGGCATGGGAAGCCCCCCCAGCAGGGGGTCCTGCCCCCGGAGCGCGGGAAAGGCTCCCGGCCAGATAGCAGCATAATGCAGAGCTAAAATGATCCAATTTTAATTTATATCCTTAGACCAAATAGTATTTGGATTCTCTCAGTTACTGACTTCTTAAAATAGGACATTTAACTTGCAATCTTGTAAATCATGAGGATTTGGTATGGCAACTGCTGCATGGCAACAGAGATGGAATTACATGTCTGTATGTTTCAAAGCAGGTGATATGGAGCGGCAGTACCTGTACTGCAGTTCAGTCTGACATAAAGTCAGAAATGCCAGAAGAGTTTGAATTTATAGAATCATACAGTAATTTAGGTTCAAAGGGTCCCTCAGAGATCATGTTGTACAACCCATATTCAGAACAGGTCTACTAGATATGGTTATTCAAAGACAGCTCTAACTGACCCTTGAAAACCTCCAGCAGTGGACACTCTTGGACATCCCCAGGAATGGATGTTATGAAATAACGTCAGCATTTTAATAGAAATCCAGACTATAAAAAAGGGTTAGATTGAGGAAGTAGAAAATAAAATACAAGGAATAAAAAGAAATCAAATCAAAGATTTCTACATTAG
>NW_016690212.1:1988699-2007896 GCF_001604755.1 Lepidothrix coronata
AGAGAGTGTCTCATGGGGTTGCTTTGAATAGTTTTCCTATCATATGACAGGAGACTTTCCACCTGGAATCTGCCCATAGCCTCATTCCTTGTCTTTGTGTATCAGTTCCTCATACCACTGTCCACTGTTAGTATTACTAGTGATTGCATCTCAGCAGAGATGATTCTGCTTCTTCACTCTCATGAGGTCCCCAACTTCGAGTATTGCATCCAGCACTGGGGTCCTCAGTATAAGACATGTATCTGTTGGAGTGGGTTCAGAGGAGGGCCATGAAAATGGTCAGAGGACTGGAGCACCTCTCCTGTGAAGAAAGATTAAGAGAATTGGAGTAGTGCAGACTAGAGAAGACAATGGTCTAATAAGACCCAAATGCATCCTTTCAGTACTTCAAGGGACCTGACATCATATTATCACTGCAATACATTATTGCAAGGACATCGGTTGATCTTGGTGTGCTTTCTATGCACTGTAAGAGGACAGAAATGCTACACTTACACTTATACAAGTAATATATTGTAAAAGAATCAGAATTTCAAAAACTGTTTATGTCGTTAGAAGTTGTTCCTAGGTGTTTTAACATTATATTGGATTAAAATGATGTTAATTTTGGAAGCAGGACCTGAGACTGTGGAGATCCACAACCACACGATGTAACACTTTGATGATCACTGCTACACTCCTCTACCTTTTCCTGTCTCAGTGGGTTTTGTAGACCTGGCTGCCCAGTGTCCTAGCTTTACCAGCAGATATTCATCACATTTTTAGCTAAAAAATTAGTCTGTGGGGTGGTTTGACAATTCTCATTGTGTCTGCTAGCTCCAAGAAGTTATGAATGATATAGAACCAATTTCTTACTTAAAATAATAAACAAAGCTTGGGATGCTAGCCAGTGCCTGCTGAAGCCAGTGCTTTGGTAGTTAATGCATGAACATCTTTTGAAATTTTCTTCTATATGTGTTGTAGGCTGATGCTTAGGTCCTGACTAGATCTGTTTCCATGAAACGAAGAGAGAAAATTCTGGGGGAAAGAATGAACTTTTGCAAAATGTAGGCAAGAAATCAAATCTGAAGATTGATAGTCTACAAATACAACTATATTCTTTTTCTATTAGGTGTCCCAAAAATATTATCACCCTGATGTGCTGCACATTGAGGTCAGAAATTTTCCTTGTTTAAGTGTTGGAATTTGTTTCAGAATGAGATAGTTATCCTTGTTGGAGAGGAGGACAGGAAGGTCAGGACTGGCAGAGATGATGGAAATGAGAATTAAAGGGAAAGAGGGAAAAACTTGAGGGAAAGGGTTTGTGCTGAGAGACAGAAGTCTTAGTTTATAAAATGGAACAAGAAATCCATTAGACTTGGAAATAAGAAAGTAAGGCTTGGAGGTTACAAAGAAGTCTTCTCCATTGTGGTATCCTTATTAAAATAATTGTAGTCAATCACAGGAAATGAGATTTAACTGCGTGAAATTAGATTTAATCAGTCTGTGAGGTATTTTTTTTGAGACTCTGTAGAAACCTGGGACAATGCAACTAAACATTATATCTAACTTTTAGTGGTATTCTGAGTTCATTCAAGAAATATAAATTAAATATTCCAAAGTTTATTAATTTTCTTGAGTGCATCATTCTCTTAGAGGAGTTGGTAGCTTTATTATCTGTCTCAAATCAGCATAAAAATGATTTTGAAAAGAGTAAAATATTTCCCAAAGGTTCTCTTACTTTAAGTCCAGATCTTTAACTATGGTCCTTATTGTAGACATGGAAAGATTAGAAGGCTGATGAAGAGCAAAAGAGGGTAAGTTCTAGAGGATGGATTGATCACATGTTACTGGTAAGGGGAAGGTAGCAGGTTACTTTGAATTCATTATTAGCTTCATAGGTTCCACAACATGGAAACAAACCTTACTGAACTACTGAAATAGTAATGGAGCTAGCTGGCTTTGGTGTTACGTGTAGACACACTGCGTCTAGGGACTGGATGAGGAATTTCACATCTGCACAAGTACTGAGAATATTTAGGTTTGTACTCAAACTTTGCCACTGCTATCAGTCTCTATTTAGAGCTGTATGTAGTTTCGCTACCCTCAGTTGTGACATTCCAACTTGCATCATAATCTTCAGAGCAAAAGCTACACAAGGGAGAAAAAAGTAGCAGATGGAGTCATGTCATTTACACTGAATTCTGCAGGAAAGGCAGCCAGATCACAGCAGATCTGGGGGGAAAATCCTTTTTTGTCACTAAGCAGAAGAAGAAAAAATAAATCACAAACAGAAAGAGAGTAATTTCTAAGGGACCAACTATTAAATGTAGTATGGAAATTGGACTCTCTCCGAAGTCTCCAGAACCTAACTTGACAAAATATATGCAACAGTGAATTATTACTTTAAACTTGTAACCTAAGGCTGCAATGCAGGGATCTAGAAGGTAGAAACCAATTAATCATCAATCTAAACTGAGAGTAATATTCACTTTTAGATGTCTGGTGAACACAAGTAAGGACACAGAAAAGACTTACAGAAATTGTAGGTCACTGCAGATAGCAGCACTCAAATCTGTGAAGGTCTCAGTGTTAAATGCAGAAGTGGTGGAACAAGATAAATAACAAGTGTTTAATTATAGCAATAATAATAAAAAACAATAATAACCTACAATCAGATGGATAATAAATTATGGACAGATGGTAGTTGCAATCTGCAAATATTTCACTGGCCCATCTGCCTTCCTCCATTGGTTGCATTTTAAACCAGAATCCAAAAAAGATGCTTTTATTACTTACTTCTTTTTTTTTCCCCAAATACATTATTAGCATCATGTTGTGTGACTCTGTTTCATAGTTTGTTATGATACATCACCAACAGCCCTTTGTATTGTGAATTTACAGCACTGGGAAAAAGACAGGGTAATTTTGTTTTTTTTTCATTTTTGTTGTAACTTCCTCCGTAAAGAGTATTTTTATTGCAGAAATTTTATCGGTAGATTCACTTCAGTCAAGCAGTAGTATGACTTTGAAAGTAAAGTAGATTTTCCTGTCCAAATAAATATATTGTACAAACATAGTAGGTACCTTGACAAACAAATAGCATTCAAGGACAAAGTTTATATACATGTTCATTTAGCGATGCTATAAAAATTACCAACAGATATTTAACTTCATGGGTCAAGACTGGAGAATCAGATTTTTTTCGATTTGTGGTTGAAGTACAATTTCTCCTCCCAAATAAATAATATGAAGCTTGGTCTTTTGAACATAATATTTTCTATGCTTTCATATATGTTGTTCTCAGCTCGAGGAAACTGGTTCTTAACCTTAATCTGAACCTACTTAAAAATAAGAGGAAAAAATAAACAAATTCACCTTCTAAGAGTTTGTACAAGGGGATAAAACAGTAGGAGAGGGGACTTTCTTTGTAATACCATTCTCTCTATCAGTTAGGAGGGTAAGGAAAGGAAGGACTTCAACTCACCTGAAGCAGGCTGTCCATCAAAGGCACTTGCAGTTCCTTAGACACAGTCATTCATCCCCACCATCCTACTCGAGGAGAAAAGGGCTTTTATAAGAAACTTAATGAGCTTAATTCCCAAATCTGACAGAGCTGAGCCCCGGGTAGCTGAGTTCTGAATGATATTAAATTTAACAGCTTCACAAACTTCTATGTCTTTGTAAATTGTGTGTGGGAATTGGGAAAGGGAATTGAGAGGGCATCTGTTTTGTTTCTACAGTATTCAAGGATAATAGAAAAAATTAAGGGTCAGTTTTCTTTGATTTATACACTCATGCCAAACTAATATGCTAATATCTTAAATCAAGGCATATGAATTTGCATATAGTGGTGTTCTATATCCCATTGAGATCTTCACTGCCCCAGTGTTCCGTGTTCTCCTTGCACTTCAGTTTCAAGGGCTTTTTAACCTCTGGAAGAATTTATTATGTTCTTCCCAGATGGAAAGGAAAAAAAATAAGCAAGTTTATTTTAACCCATCTAAAGGAATTATTAACCTTTCACATGTGAAACACAACACAAAATCTGTGGTATTGATATGCCAAAGAAATTTGGGTGATGAATTAAATTTGGAATCGAGAGATTTACCTATATGTTAATGGATTTCTAATAAATTTGCACAAAGGTATTAAACAGTAAAAAAAAAACCAGGATGCAAGGAACATCTATGAAGGCTTTTTCCACCAGTGATTTGCTTTTTTTGAGAAGATAATGTGTTTCAGACTTCAAACAATGAAGATTTTGCAGAACATATCTATTTGCTGAAAGTAGCACTGTACCTGTGTCCCAGATCATTCAGACCAGTGACACTTTTTGTTTGTCAGCTTTGAGAATCAATCACCCCACGAAATAAGGAAACAGATGATTAAGGAAAGTCATCAAGAAAGTCTAAAAAAAACCCCAAATCAAACAAAACTCCCTATGTATTAAGTTAGGGGTACTTTGAAAGAAATACAATTATCTTTCCATGTATTTTTATCTACAGTCACAAGATGCAACCCAAGAAAATTAAACCCTCAGGAGAAAAGGTAACCTACTTTCAAAGACAGAGTTGCCAGAAACCTAAAAGGAACTAGATTCCAGAAGGTAAGATGACTTGGGGAAAATCACAAACCATTGAAAAACTCAGAGAACTAAGGATATTGAACCTGTGATAAATAAAAAAGACTAAAGAAACACAGTGGAGAGAGGGCAGAGAGACTTGTTTTGGAGGACTTCTAATGAATCTGATAATGATAAAGGAGAGTTTATTTTGAAGGTAGCAGCTGAATTTTTATATGCTGTTCTTAATAATGAAAGATAGAGAGTTAATTTGGGATTGATTCAGAAGTGGACTGAAAAAGACCACTAGAATTAGTTTGCTGTAAGATGGGAAATCAGTATCTTTCCTGAAATAAATGTGTGATTTTCTGTAGCTTCCGAATTTCAAAATCTGTTTAACTGAACTGTTTACTCTTGTTGAGTATTTATTTATTTTGTGAATACTTTTAAGATGTAATTACAAATATGGAGAGATTAATTATTCAGATGTTCCAAATATTGGTAGCTTCCTCTGAGACTATGATACATGCCTTTCAAAATATGCATGCAAGAGATGATTTTCTAAATGCATAAGTTAATTTTTTGCATTACTTATATATAATTAGACATAACAATGAGTAGAAGTGGCGATTGTATGCTGTAGTTTCTATTCTGTCCTCCCACCAGCAATTTATTCTATCAAAACTACAGTATCTTCTAAGATTCAGCCTATCTTTTCTCAGAGCTCATCCTCCTAGGAACAAATATGGTCATATCCTGAGGCTGTAATACTAAAACAGGTCACAGAGCTTGACACATGCTAGAGATAAGATTGTGCAGCCTGAGTTACTTTCAATTTTGCATGTTCTAAATGTAAGAGCTGACAATGCTTTGGATGTTTTGGTTCACATCTCTCCATTTTAATTTCATTTACCTGTTTCCTTGCCACATAAGGAATCTGACTTTTATGCATGCTAGTTAATCATATCCACTTAATAACACTTCTATAAATTCAATTTATTTCACCATAAGCTGTGCTATTTTAGTACAGTGCTTCTTTTCACACTCTTCTTTCTCTGCAATACAAGTCTGCTTTCTGTCTCATTGTCTTTCAGTATATGAAAGATAGGATTTAACAGAAGATGTCAGTCTCTCTCCTTACCACCCTATTTAATGTCTAGATATTAAATCTTAATAATGTTGTTCTTACCTACATGAAGATCACTTCCCTGAAACATTTTCCCTGTTCTTACCATAGTTCTAATTTTTTGATGATGTCAAAACTCCATTGACTACCTCATGACCAGCAGTTCCCTTTTGTCACAGGCTCTTCTGTCATGGAAAGACCAGTGCCCATCCTTTTCAATTGGGAGAAATACGTTAAATTATATTTTGAAATATGTTCTTTAAGTTGTAAGCTATACTCTTTCTGTGTATAGATGAGCTTCACATAAATCTTGTTTAGAGTTCATATTTTATGTCAGGAGGGCAAAATTAAAACTTTTTTGACATGTATTTTTATGATTTTTTATTTTTTTAAACAAGTTTGCCAATAGCCTTCTGGTTTTGTTGGTGTAGGGCTTATTTTTAGTATAAATGTACTTCCCCTCCATGATTTAGATTAACATCTATTCTTCTGATTTAAGGCTACCAGACAATAATAATGATTGCATACCTTATATTCTGGTATTTTTGCAATGCCACTTCTCAGTTAAACTGATGAACCAGTCGTTTGAAGTCTGTGGAATGACATATTGTAAATACAATTCATCTTTTCTCATTTCCCCTCTGCGTCATTACAATAAAAAAATGATGCTTTTGAGACTGTGGGAACAGGCAGACAGAGTGGAATTCTTGTAGCATTTATACACTTTTTTTCTCCCATCATTCCAGAAACCAAACACGTATGAGGAATCAGTTCATTGACTAATACTGTGTATTATAATTTCAGTCTCTTTTATGTTTAAAAAAGAGTCTGATACACAATATTTTTATTCTAGTCTTAGAAATCAATTGATTTTTTTCACATTAGTCTTCTGGGATTTAATTTAGGTGCAAAATAGTGATTGATCCTCATTCTTTATGTAAAAAGAGATAAATTAAATTTCCTCTTTTAGCGTATTAAAGTATTAAATTATATTCTACTAATATTTTAAAGAATAGCTTCCTGGTTCCTTACAGACTTTGGTGGATAATGAGTGGGCTAGTTTTTCAGGAGCCAAATGTGGTCTGCAGTGTGTCGCTCTATGCATGACACATATGAACTAACCCAAGGCATCTCTTTCTTGTTTGAAAAAAAGCTTTCAAGTGCAATCAAAGTGTGAATAGCAGAAAAGATTTCCATATATGATCCTCATCAGTTAAAAATCAGTTTTTCCTTCCAGTTTATTAGAGAAGAGGTAGTCAAGATAATCAACTTGTGCAAGTCAAAATGATTTTTGTGCGATGCACACCTAAGCTTTCAGGTTCTTGATGACACAAGAACATGGACAGTGAATATATAAATGGGTTTACTAAGAGGTGAAATGCAGATATAATCTTCAGATAAGATTATAAATGGAAGAGGGTGGCCTACTGGATGAGATAGCACTCTACCTTGACCTGTTCTTAAACTTTTTCTCTGTTTGGTGTCAGTGGTAACAGTCAGATAGGAGACTGTGATAAATGAATATCTGGGCAGACAACAAGGACTGTTCTTCTCTCCATTACTTTTTACTTTGCAATGCAGCCAACGTAATAGTCAAAAAAATGTGTAGTCACTGATACCATGAGACACAATGTCAGCTGGAAATTCCACTGTCTCTCGTGGTGTTTCCTCTGTGATCAAAGTAACTGCATCCTCTGGATAGCAGGAGAAGTTTTTACTTGTGTGATATGGTAAAAACAACAGGTTTGGTTTCTTGTCCTGCTCCAACTGTGGTGATCAAGCACAAGATGTAATGCCCCAGTCTGCTCGATGGGTTTAGAGGAAGGTAGTTGGATTTACGCTGGGCTGTGTGTGGGAGGAACAACAAAATTCTCAGGAGGTTCAACAACAACTTTTACTTGCAAACTTTGGAACATTCCAATGGAATAAGGCACTTGGCAAATCTTGACTTGCGCCAGAGGCAAGTAAATGCCCTAGTGCCCTAGTCATTTACCTGCAATTCTAACATAGTCCAGTGCCACTTTTTTCCCTAGTCATGAAAATGCTGTTTAAGAGATTCAGAAGTTGATATTATTCTGTGTATAATTGTTATTTGAATTGATCCCGCAACCTTTCCAATTTAATAATTATTAAAGTGATAAGTGCGGTATTTTATGAACGCTGTCTTAGTGAAGGCCAGATTGCAAATTTCTCTTGCGTGCTCTAATGATGATTTTTAATTCTAGTCAGTAAAGTTATATGCTCACCTCTAGAAGCAACTCAGGATTGAATGTCCATGCAAATCTGCTTTCTGCATTAGTTAACCAGTGATGACTTATTAGATGACAGTGCAGAACTGTTTAATGGCAAACAAATGTGAAAATAGCATAAATTAATATTCATGCAAGTATTGTTTTATATTTGCGTATGTGAATATTCATTGTATAACCATTTTCTCTTAGTTTCTCCCCTCAAACTGTGTAAGAAAAATTGATATATAACAACGAGATAGGAGATAAACAATTAAAATATTCTACTATATAATTCATTCTAACTCTTTTGCCGGAATATCTTAAATGTGCTAAAGGTTTACTTGGGTTCAAATGGAAGCAGTAGAAGAAGGTTACTAATTATGTGGGAAAAAGGTTCTGGCTCAAGAACAGCAATGGCCTGAAGACTAGCTGAGAGTGAATGTGTCACATGGGCCTACTGTTTCCTTCTCCCAAGGATCTCCTAGTGCCCACAGTTAAAAGCTGGGTACTGGCCCAGTCAGATCTTTGGATTAAACAGTATAATAATTGTAATAGTCTTGTGGTTTAGAGAACATTCCTCCTTCAATTTAAGATTCTTTTTGTTGTTGTTTAAATATACTTTGAAATTCCCATTTAGAATGGTGTCAAGAGAAAGGATGTTCAGCCATATAAACTTTTAGGTGGTTGGATTTATTTCCCCATCTTCATAATAACTGTGATCTTTCAAATATGGGACAGAAAATGCAGCATGCAATTTACTTAAAATTGAAATTTACCTTACTTTCTGGAAAAGTTACATTTCATACAAAAAACCCCAAACAAATAAGAAAAAAAACAAACAAAAAAAACCCAAACAAACAATTCTTCATAAAAAAGATTTATGAAAACACTAGGAACAAATTTGAAAAACAAACAAGCAGAGAAAATTATGATCTGACTTTTGGTGGAGGAAAAAAAAAAAGAAAAAATTATCAGATAGCTTTTTTGAAAAATACTCATCAATCAAGAATCGAAATTAAATGGCACAGAGGAATTTAAAGATGCAGCAATCTGAACTATATTGTTGAAAACCTCCAAATATCTTTAAAGTTCTTATTCATCAGTGTACCTTCTCTTGCTCGGGTTTCTATTAATTTCTACTCATACTCTGTTTGAAACGCAAAAGCAACTGCAGGTTTTTTTACTTCTGCTTAAGAGTATAACTTGTATCACAATTTAATTCTTCCATATTGCCATTTCCTTTCAAAATAATGTCATTAACATTCTCAATATGCTTTTGCTCACAGGATAAACTCTTACTTTGCTCAGGCCTCCTGCCAATGCAATTCAATGGGTCAACTTCAGAAGAATTTTGGCATCAAAATAAGCATGCTGAGATCTGTCCATGTTAGTATCTACGCAGATGGCATCTGCATGATAAGGATTTTTTTGTGAGCAAATGGATAGTTAGCCCTATTTAAACCTTGCTCTCATGGCAGCGGTTCAAGACTAGCAAATTTAGCCATGTCCTCAGAGAACAAAATATCAAATGAGAGCTGAATTCTATGTAGAAAGTCTGCTGAATTGGCTTGTAATTGCTTCAAGAAGCATCTAGCTCTTGAAATCTCTTGTTCATATTGGTTGTTTTTAGATGCTCCTTTTTAATTAAGTTGTGGGATAGACACTGATATTATATAGTGTAGATCTGTCTTATGTTCCGCAATAGTTCAGATTAGATGCTTTCAATGCTCCGTGACTGCCTTAAAACCTAGTACAGATCTTCTATCCCTGTTAATATTTCACAACCTGTATAGTACATACAGCAAACCAAGACAGAGTAATTTAGACTTGCAGAAAATAAATTTGCACTTTGACAGCAGCCAAAAATAAATGTGTAGAAAGACATGGATCTATTAGAGAAGGTTCAGAGGAGGGCTGAAAAAATGATCAGAGGGATGGAACACCTGTCCTATGAGGACAGGCTGGAAGAGTTTTGGTTGTTCAACCTGGAGAGGAGAAGGCTCTGTGTAGACCTTATTGAGACCTTTCAGTACTTAAAGGGGGGTTTATAAGAAAGACGGGGAGAGACTTTTTAGTACAGCCTGTTGTCATTAGGACAAGGGATAATGGATTCAAACCACATATATATTTGTGGAAGAAATATACGAAAGAAATTTTTTTATTATGAGGGTAGTGAAGCACTGGAACAGGTTGCCCAGAAGGTGGTATATCCCCCATCCCTGATAACATTGAAGGCCAGATTGGATGGGGCTCTAGATACCGTGATCTCCTTGAAGATGGCCCAGCTTACTGCAAGGGGGTTGAACTAGATGACCTTTAAAGGTCGCTTCCAACTCAAATAATTTTATGATTCCATGAATATAAGAACTCAAGATTTTTGGATATTTTCTTAAGCTGCAACATTTTGTGATTCAAATGTACACATACTGAAGATAACATCTTTGGGTTTAATAAACCTGAATTATCTTCCTTCTAAAAATGTATCCAATTCCTTTCTGAAGCCATGTGATCTTTCAGTAATCAAGCATCATGTGGAAAAGAATTCCAATATTTAATCATCATCATGTGAAGAAGTGTCTCTTGCTTATTTTGAAACTACCACTTAGTTTAATTTGTTCACTATCTCAAGTAGGGACTTCATACTCTGTTCACCTATTAAGTGCTACTCATAATTGTGTAGACTTCTATCACACTTCTTTTTTGTGCTAAGGAGTCCTGGTCTATCTAGCTCTTCCTTCAGTGAAGACTATGTCTGGAATTATTGGTACCGGCTCAGTGAAATGCTAGTGCCCAGATGGTAGCTTCTGGAAGAGAAATTTTCAGGCAGTTCCAGTTCTTCCTGTGAATCATATCTTTTCTTTCCTGAAAGAAAATGACATTTCTATGTTCTTGACCTAGCCTACTGCTTTTGCCTTGTATACAGCCTCTCACACTCTTAAATTCTAAGCTTTGAGGACCATGTAAACTGATTTTTTCTTGGTCAGTCAACAGTTTTATAAAGATTATGACTACCATTATAAGGATTAGTTCTGGCAGTCTCAGAACTAATAAAAGTCTTAGGTTTGTGTATCAAATAGTGTTTTAAAAGACCCTTAAACAGTTTCAACATTTGTTTCTATTTAAAGAAAGAAGCCATTGGAAGGAGCAAGACCAAAGCAACAGTGTAGTGCTTAGAGTACACAATTCTGAATCCTTTCAGACATATTTTCAATGTGAAGAAATAAAACCAATCTCTTCCTCTATTTTTTAACACAGATTACTTCAAAAGAAATACCATTGATTATTCTGTCATGATTCAACTTACAAAGTTGCCTCTACAGTAGATTGCCTGCAAACTGGACCTCTGCTTCATCCTGGAAAAGTACTCACCTCTCACTACCTCAGACTTCTTTTAAAATTGTGTGGGTCTGTTAAACAGGAGGGAAAAAAAGAAGAATAAGTACCTGCTGAGGAGTCCATCTGTCAGGTGATGATGCTAAATTAACTTTCTATATCAAAGTAGAGCTCTTCTTCCCTGGTGAAGAGTAGTTGCTCTGGATTTTCAGAAAAAATATCAGATTTTCCTCACTGTGTAATATTGGGACTATAAGGTTTTTTTATATTGTTACCTTCTGTTTGGTTTAGATTTTTCTCCTGTTTTATTATTTTTAAGGTACCTGTGTGGTTTTCAAAGCCTGTGGGCAGACATATCATGCTTCAGAAATCAGGCACCCAGTTCTGCTAAACTAGGCATCAGTGCTCTAGATACATCAAATGCAGGACAGTAAAGCTCTGACATTCAGCTTGAGTGAATTGGCAAAGAGCAACTGAGACTCTCTTTCCAGCAGCGCTTAGATATCTTCCTAGAAGAGAGATTACTTCTCTCTAGGACCAATATTCAGTTCAGCAGAGACCTGGCCTCATTTGCAGCCCTGAAGCACCCAGCACCTCCCTGGAAATGGGTTTCTGGCAGTTCTTACTCTTGCTGTTGTAGTTATGTGCTCTTTAATTCCAATTTAAAATAGATGAAAGGCCCTGGGAGTTGATATTGACAAATAACTATCTCAAGTATTGAACATTTCAAGATCTTAAGGATGTGAAGCTTACTTTTCTTGAATTTGTTTCCTAAACTTAGATTTCTAGAATTCATTAGCAATATCACTGGTTGCCCAAAGGTTTTGCTGCGTGCCTGCCCAGCTGTTCTGATATTCAACTGAAAGACGAATAGTAGGCAATCTTTGCCTGTACTTTACGTATCCACATTAGTTTCAGTGTCTCACTTGTAATAGGGTATCTATTTCAAAGCATTTCTTCTCCCCAATCTTATGGCAGTTGGTCTTTTTATTATCTGAATTGTTATGCTATAGAGGTATTAAACTTTTTGCTACATCTGAAGAAAAACAGAAAAATTACATCTGAGTTATATTTATTTCCATTGACATAGCTGCTTTCTTTTTCTGGAGGGAAAAATTGAACTTCCAGAGATCTTGCTAGTCATAAAACTGCTGAAGCAAGGTCAGGCATTTCAATGTAGAGATAAAATGTTAATAAATGGGGGCCATTGTCCCACACTCAAAAATTTATGCACTACATCAATATGGGATCATTCTTTTCTTGGTTAAATTCATCTAGTAATTTCTGACTATATTCATTGCCCAAGGATATATTTCTTTACAGTAAAATATCACTAGCTGAGCATTTTGACAGAAGAAATGCAGACTACAATCTATAACCTACACAATAATAAGTTAATAGAAAGTTGCCCCTTGGAAGAAATGCTACAGAGTATATAAAAATACAATATTCCGTTTCAATTACTTATGTTGAATAGTGTTGGAAGAAATCTTGACTGGAATTCTAATGTTATTTCTGAGCTTCTCCATTCTTGCTCCTCTAAGAACACAAAAGCAATGATATATTGACAGTCAAGGCAATGCAAGATTAATAGTGTTACAAAAACCTTGAGATGATCAAAGTAAATTTTGAGAGCACATACTTCTCTATATTTTGTAAAGTTCCAGACACACTGTTGTAATAAATATCTTGGCCATGGCATCAGTAATTAAAGGAGAACGCAAGTAAAATGATTATTAGCCTTCCCCCAGTTTGACTCTTTTAACAGAAATCTCTCTAAGGCCATTGTAGTTTTGGGTCATCAATAACACTCCCTTCCAGAACTCTCTGTTATAAAAAAATAAAAGACAGAAAAAAAATTGTTTTTCTTGAAAGTGTTTATGTACAAATCGTAATTCTAGAAAATAAAGTTTCATAAAAAGTAGAATTAAAATACTTCTTGATTGGTGTTGGGATTCATACAAGTAAAATAATTCTGGAATGTTTAGAAAAAAAATCATACTGCAACATTTGATTTATGGAGACTATTTAGCAAGAGTGCCTAAAGACATACTTGGAAAGAACTATAAATTGCAAAAAAGGGTTATAGTTATCTTAGACCGCATATAGAGGAAGTAGCAAGTAAGAAGATGTTTTCCCCACCTTCTGTGGGTAAAGGAACAGACTTATAGGGGAATGCTACATGAATGCTAGATTGCTACAGTTCTAATACAACATTTTTCAATGGAAGGAAATGTAGGAAAATTGTAAAATGTCAGAAACCTTTAGAGATATAAAAAATATTTAATGTTTACTGAGAACCTTTAAGAGATCAAAGTACTTAACAAAAAGAGGAGTGGGGAGTTATTTGATTACAGTTTCTAACTTCCTTCACATGGAAAAAGTACAAGATATTAAAGAACTGCTGTGCCTTTTGCAATAGGATATGTCTATCTCGTATTGGCCTCATTAACCACTAGCGCACTTGTAACGAATGTGGATAGAGCCTTCCTAAATCTTTGTTCGTGGAACCTAGCCATGACAGGCCTAAATACCTGCTTTTACAGAAACTTGATCTCAAAGTATGGCTAAGTGGAGCACTTAGTGTTTAAAATGGCAGCAAACTTGTGCTCACAATATTTGTAGATAGATCCATCCTGAGCAATTCCTTTTATCCCTAACTCTTCCACACCCGCTTCCTTGGCAACTACTTACCTAACTGCCTACAGAGACTCTATTTTAAAATGCAAATGATCATGTTGCTGGAGACACCTTTACTTCTCTGACACCTCTAAATATCTTTCTTTACCGTTTGCCACAGACCCTGAAGCGCTGTCCCTTTCCTGCCCTCCCTCCCTTCCTCTCCCCCATCTCCAGCTGGTGTCTTCTTTTGCTATCTTCTATTCTTCTGTCCTCCTGTTTTTCTCCACCTTCACATATGCATTTAGAGAAATATCCACTACATTTCTTTAGCTGTGCTAAGTTTGTATTTTCTCTTCCTCACAAAGTATTTGAAAATATAATTGTGTTTTCATTAATTAAAGGCCATAAAATATCCCTAATTATGCCATAGAGAATAAGGCAGTAAAACCCATTTTTTAAAGTACTGAGTTGTGGTCACTCATGGGAACCCATCCCTTTAGCCAAACGAAAGGGGTGTAGACTGTGTGTTGGAATCACAGCTCTTCGTTAGTTAGATGGTGTTACTACTGTTAAATAAACTAATAAAGTCTTTCAGGAAGAATGAAGGCTTGGGTTTTTGTGTATTTTAATTATGATATCTGCACATGGTGGTTTGTCCCTATGGCAGTAGTTTGCAGACTTGCCAGCAGTTATGCAGAAAAAAGGAAGAGAGACTGGTGCCTGCTTCTAAATGTCATACCTTCACTGTGCGAAGAACTCATAATGATGCCAAGGATATTATATCCTTGACCATAGCTGTCTATTATATGGCAGAGAGTAATAAGTTTTAACAGTACCACAGTGCAGAAAACTCAGCACCTAAATCATGTAAGACTTTTCTTTACAGTGGTATTCTGGTGATTGCATATGGCTATTTTTAAAGAAAATGTAGGACAATGTACTGGATTCTCTTTCTATGTTCCTAAAAAACCTTCTATTAAACAGCTTGTCAGTATCTTCACCATCTAACCTGAGGCATGAGTGGCTTATTATATTAATTAAGGCACCATTATGATTAATAGCTCTTTGTGTCAGTCAAAGGGAGATAACACAGCCAAACAGCTCCAGACGTCCAGCAACTCTCCACAGTAGCCTGGCAAGCACACCTAACTCTCGATTTTCCTTAGATACTCTTAATGTTCCATTGTGAAGGCCACCTAATCATGTCATTCCTCAGACACAAGTGGTGCATTTCTAACTGTCCTAATTTGTCCCAGCCTCAGCTGCCAGTTTGTAGATGTGTACCTTTCACCTCCCATCTGGGACCTTCAGAACTCCCAGCTGAGTGTGTAGTTTCTGTATGTACTTAACCTTCGGGATGAAAGAGACTGTAGCTCTGCTGTCTGGCCACATCATCACTTCAGTCTTTATTATAGGTGCATTAATACATCACGAGCTCTTTGGAGTCAGCGGGTCATAAGTGTAACAGGACAAAAGCAATCTCCTACCAACCAGTGACCATGGAGGACAGTGTTTCCTACCCATCGTTTTTAATTTCACTGCTTTAAAAGAGACAGAATATGTCTGTCTGATGTGGATATATTGCAAACCAGAGGTCGTACCATCTGAACAGGCTTTCAGTCATCTAATTAGACTGGATTTTCTTCTAAAATAATAAGCACAGGCACTTCTCTGCTTGCAAAAGGTTATCACTCAATACCTATTTTGGGATGGCATGTGCTGAAGACAGAACACTCTGTTTAACAATGGCAGAATGGACTGACATGTCCATGACATGTCAGGAGGAGACTAAAGTTTTGGAAAACACCAAAAAAATCCTTAAATAGATCTCATATGCCAAAGTAAAAACAAAACCAAAAGCAAACAAGCAAAAAACCCCCAATCAACTGGACAAAAAGAAAAAGAAACCTTCTGCTATTTTTTTTTTTTTTAGCTATTTTATTTTGAGCTATTTTTGGACAAAAGAAACCGTGAAGATCTCATGCAGAAATTGTTCTGTATGCTAAGTCACACTAAACCAGCATATCTACTTATCTCAAAGTTTGTTTTTCTGGTAATTTTATATGATTTCTGTAAAAAGTATTTATTAGTATTTATGATCAGATGGGCATAACAGTGTTGTCTTTATTTTCTGCAAACTTCGTCTGTTTTTTTTCATGACTGTTACAAAGCTGTGGTATCACAAAACAATTATTTTAGATGTCAGTTAAACCTGTTTTGAGGACACAATACTGTACAGCAAGTTCTCCAGGATCTATGTATTTCTGTGAGGGTTTTCCTATCAGCTACAGCTTCAATATGTTTTTCAAATGACTTGATGAATATATGTGTCCCATGTGTTTGAATGCTTTTGTCATGGATTGTATCTTTTGAGAATGAACTTGGTACATCATCTGTGTGTCCTTGTCATCATTCTCCTCACTTTCTCTGTTCATCTGGGGCTGGAATAGCCATTATCCCCTCATTATGTGGTTGTTCAAAATATCTGCAAGTATTTGTTTGCACTTTTATTAAAACATTCCCTGTATCAGTTTGTTGCAAGAGGTAAATGGATAATCTTGTAGCCACTGTATAGGGTTTGAAATTGCTCCTTTCAGCTGTAATCTGGTTTGCCAGGACCCGTCCTTGTTCTCAGTGAAAATGTTTTTATCAGCTTGTTAGTGCTGTATATCAACTAGTGTGCAGATAGGATGATGCTATCTCAAGATAAACCTGATATTCTCTTGTGAATGCTTGTTAATACAGATTTTCTTATCTGCCATTTTCTCTTCCTAATTTTGATGAAACTGTTAACCCATGTGTTTGACTTAGTGATGTTTTTGTAACACCTTTTTTTTTTCGTGAATTGTAATTGAGGTTCCTTCGCTGTTTTCTAGTTAGGCTGTTTTCAGCAGGAACATTAAGCATGAGCATGCTATTCTAAGGTTTTCTGAAATCAGCACTTATTTTCCCCTTTCGGCTTTTTTTACATATTTTATCTGCTCTTTTCCTAGGTGTAGATGAAAAAAGGACCTAATTTTGATCAAACCCAATACTTTTCTTGGACTTCAGCAGTTCCTAAGTATTATTATTTCATTCTAAGTGGAATATTTTCAGTTTCTTTCTAATAAAATAAGTTAATACTTCCAGGAATTTCTTGCCCACTGTGTACAATAAGAGAGATACTTGTAGGTTCTCTTCACTTCTATCTTCCCCCAAGGCATTTAAGTGGATTTGTAAACCTTCTTTCTATTATTTTCAATCTTCAGACAGTTCTCTAAGATGAAAATAAGAAAATTTTCTAAGTACTCTTCATTTATCTCTTGACTTTCATATGCTGACAGATTTCCAAGTAAAACACCAAATCCTTGCTTTGTGTGGGCTATGGTTGCTTGTGACAACATGTTGTGCTGTCCTCTTTATATATCAGGAAGCCAGATTGTGACCAAGGATAGGAAATTTAAAGTAGAGCTCACTCTCTTAGACTTAAAGCACAATAGCTTCATCAGACACACCTAGTCCAAGATCCGTTTGGTAATTAGATATAATTAATTTTAAACAAAATTTGAAGATACGTGACTTTTGTAATTCTTAGTCATCCCTTAAATAAAATCCCTTAAAGTCAAACTTAGGAGGCCTATGTCTAAAATTGCCTTTAGCAAATATGAAGTTTATTACTTTTTATAGAGAATATAATTAGAATACTCTTGCTCACTATCAAGATAAATTCTAGAGATTTCTGTGTATGTCTTAAAAAACTTATGTGATAAATCCTAGAGTATGTGAGGCTTCATGACTTTGATAAGTACATCATGTTGTTAAAGAACATATTTCATCAATGGAAAGGTATTTTACAAAAATCTATGAACTGGAAAGGTTTAGTTCTTTTAGCCCATATTTATGTAGGTTTAAATTATCTAAAAGAAAAAAACCAACAGGCAAATGAAAGCTGATCTCTGAAATATGGAAAATCAAACAGCCTGTGAATCTGCTTTTAGGAATGGTATTTGGGTTATCATTATATTCATTTTATGTTTCTCTTCTCTTTTTTATCAGTCACAAAAAAGAGCAATGTCAAGAGAAAATCATTTAACAAAAGCAATACCTCTATAGTTGTTTTGATATTGATCTCTACCTTCTAATATTTCTTTCTTACTTTAGCCTTTGGTCTCCAATGCATTTTACAGTGTGAAATGTTGACTATATATTTCTCTATACATATTAGACAAAGTATTAACTACTTTAGCCTTTACTTAGTCTTCTGCACAGTGGCCTCTGAAAACCTTAATGTTTATTTCCTGTAAATCATTGTTCTTATTGACACAATGTAATTTTTACTGGAAGGGCTGTTTTGGGGGAGATTTCTTTAAGGCACAATTTCTTTAAAGATGGTTCTTGATCATTTAAAACAAAGGATCATTTACTCAAGACTTTTTTAGCCTGCTGCAGTCTCTGCTGAGCATGCTTTTATTTCTCATTTGAATTTTGAGTTAGGTTTTGCCCTCTGTCGCTTGAGCCTCTTTAAGAAATCCCATCCATCCCATCTTCTCAGATCTGCTATTGCATGTTTTCTTGATAAAAGTTAATGTTTCAGAGAATTCCAAAATTATTTTGCAAGCTACAACTAAAACAGAAGCAGGTCTTCTGAGCATAAGGTGTCACTAGTCGAGGAAAGGGTTGTTTTCCTCAGTGTGCTATATATAGAGTGCTACATAATTTTGTTGTACAGTGTTGCTATTCTAATTCTAAAATGAAGGTAACATATTAATATTGCATTCTAGGTCACAGCAAAGATCTAGTGGAGATATAAAAGTCTCCAGGAAGAGGACACCTGAGGAAGAGGAAAAACATATAGGGTAATGGTCCCTAACACACATTCTGAGCTGCAGAGGATTCCCAAGACTCTTGTACTTTCTCTTGGTGGCCTCCCATGAATGCCAGTTCTAAGAAACTGTCTGGTCAACCTTTTAACTCAGAGAAATCATTTACATTCACAAAATCCTTTGCCAGGAGGACTAAAGTTTTTCCTGGTGGGTAAGGAACTGTCTCCTTTCCTAACAGAATATTTGGAAGAACAAGAACATTGCATATTTTATTTATTTATCTGTTTATTTATGTATGTAATATTATCTGACACTTAGCCCGAAAGCTTTCATAGAACGGCCTATAATAAGACTGTATTTTTGCTTCTGAGTGACATTGGTCAGCTGAGAGCTGAGAGCCTCTCATTTTGTATATGAATCTAATATTGATTTTCCCTGTGTGTATCAATTTACACCTACCTGCACTTCGGATGGTAAGACTGACGGAGAGATAGACAACAGGTTAGCAAAGGCATATAGTGCTTTTGGAAAACTCCACAA
>NW_016690212.1:2008441-2076062 GCF_001604755.1 Lepidothrix coronata
CGGGAGGTCTGGAGACACACCATCTATACCGTTGCTGATGCTTTTGAGAAAGCATGCAGGATCATTCTCAAGGAGAAAAGACAATGCAGAAAGAATTGTGCCTTGCGGAATATACCACCTAAGGAGCCTTTCTGCTGTGCCTTTTGCAACCGGACTTGTCTATCTTGTATTGACCTTTTTAGCCACCAGGGTGCTTGTAACAAACTTGGGTAGAGCCTTCCCAAATCTTCGTTCTCGAAGCCTAGCCATGACCTGCACTATATTTTGTCTGCTATTAGATTATCCAGTTACTCAGTTTGTAAGACCCTTCACAATCTGCCATCATTCCTTAGTGTGCCGAACTACTTTGCATCATAACACGGGCACTTCTTCAATGTCCTCACCAGGCTGTTTATGAAGGTGTAGAATAGAACAGAACTCCACCACTGATCTCCCCACACCACAGGAATGCTCCCCACACTCCTGTTTTCCATTTCTGTTCTCTCAACCATTCATTCATTATCTTTTGTCCATGAAAGGATTCCCCGGATGCATGCAATAGCTGCTTTTTTTCCTTAAGAGTCTTCAGTGAAGATCACTGTGAAGACTTTGGAAATCCATACAGGCTATATGAACTTAATCGTTTCTGTCTCTGTAATTGTTGACTTCAGGGGTAGAATTTCACAAAATTCTCTGGATTTCATTTACACCAAGATATTTACAAAGACATTCAGTAAATTTATCCTTTCCTATGCTCTTTACTGATCTGCTTCATATGAAAATGGTTGGCATTTTATTAATTTTTTTATTTAAGATTATAAAATAAAAATGCTATTATCTAGCTTTCATGTATAGAGCTTTAAGTGAGAGGCTGCCTTCTAGATTCAGTAGTTTATATATTTCATAACTGAGTTTATTTGAACTCTTAGGTGAATATCACTTAGTTCTGGTGAGTGGGTGACATTGGGTTTGCCTCTTTGTGTGTAACCACAATGGTTCAACTTCAAGTATAGCCTCCCCAGAATCCTTTCATCCCCAAACCTTTTAAGGGATTCCAGATGGGAACTTTCACCACAAAATGGTGAACATCAGTTAAAATAATATATTCAACTTCTGCAAAATTATTTTTTTTCTGAGAGCTCCTTTATATCTCCATGTGTTGTGCACATCAATACCTATTCCTTTATTCCAAAGGATTACAAGAAAGTTATGAAAGGAGCTTGATTTTCTTGTTAGCTGACTTCAGAACTTTTTTTTTTTGTGGTCTGCCTATTACAATAATATGAGTTTATCTCTTACTGTGTATTTGGTTGATTTATTTGGTCTTTGCTGTCCTCCATAATCATACAGCATCTACTTATTTTTAGTAAATGCTAAGGTTCCAAGTCATCAGGTGATTCCAGGATATTTTAACTGTAAAAAATATTACAAAACTTGCAACAAATTTGCATGAAAAAGCAAAACCAATAAAAAAATTCTTGCATACAATTATGTTGTTTTATTTTTCAATGTACCTTAAAAGCTTTTTAATGTCTGCTTCTTAGATTATAATGTTTTCAGATTAATCGATCAGAATCATTTTTAACTTAAGGTATTTCTAAGAATTTCTAAGATAACATAACACATTCATTATTTATTTTGATCCCCAAATGCACATGCTATGGTTTTTGTCTGTGAAGATCTGTAAGTATATCCATTTTGCAAACCATTATGCTGAGTATCCCACCTCTTAAATCTTTCTCCTTAGCTACTTGTCATTACCTTTCTTCTGGACATGACTGCCCACATCAGGGCTTATGAAAGATATTATGTGTGTCTCCCTCATTATTTGTAGTGTGAAATCTGCTACATTAGTTGACACAGTCATTGCAGACGGCATAAGCTAAGCAGGAGTGACTTTGCCTTGAAAGGGAACAGGAGCTCTGCACATTCTCATAGTCTACAGAGAAGCATCTGGAATAATAGTGTTTTCAAACATATTCTCTACAGATATCTATCAGCAACATGATAAAGTTATGAACAGTTGCTGCGTGACCCATACTTAGTCTATCACTCATTTTCAGACCTTTAATCTTACCTACTGATAAAACATCAAGAATTTTTGACTATTGTATGTTTACGATCCTGCTCCTATTTGTCAATTCAGATGCAATGTCTTTATGGACTGTCCTTCATCATCTCAGAGAAACAAACCTACTTAAATAGCCTGTCTTAACTTAGGACTTTGTTGCCTTTGATTTTGTACATGGTACTAGGGTAGTGATATTCAACAACAAAACATTAACTTTCATTCTGAGTATATGTTTATAATATAACATTCCATATTTCAATGAAATCAATTTTTCTAAATCGCTGCAATGATATCCACATATTCACAGCTATAAAGAAAGGCAAAGTCTAACTTCTTTTCCAAATAATGTTTATAAAACTGCCTATGTAAATAGAAGGTTCAAAGTCAAGTGCTAATCACTGCTGATCTCTCAAAGTTTGGATGGAAATCCCTTCTATTTTTAGACCATATACCTTTCAGAGATTGAAAGGAGGAAGACTACTTTTGGCTAAGTGGAAGGGCAGGGCACATTATTCTGATTTTGACCATTTGTCACTGGCTTGCAGCTTCCAATACAAGTGCCATTACTACATTTCAAATTTCCTTTCCTTCCAAGTTGTCTCATTTATCATTTGCATTCAACTGATTTGTGTAATTTTATTATTCTATGTCTTAAGTTGAGGTATGTGGCTTTTTGTTGTTGGTTGGTTGGTTTGGATTGCATAGGTTTTTTTGTTGTTAGTTTTGTTTTGTTTGTTCTTTTTTCTCTGTCCACCTCCCTGGACAGCCCATTCCAATTTCTGATTACTCTCTCCGTAAAAATTTTTTTCCTAATATCCAACCTAAACCTCCCCTGGCACAGCTTAAGACCATGCCCTCTTGTCCTACTGCTGGTTGCCTGGGAGAAGAGACCAACCCCCACCTGGCTACGACCTCCTTTCAGGTAGTTGTAGAGAGTGATAAGGTCTCCCCTGAGCCTCCTCTTCTCCAGCCTAAACAACCCCAGCTCCCTCAGCTGCTCCTCATAGCACTTGTGCTCAAGTCCCTTCACCAGCCTCATTGCTCTTCTCTGGACCTGCTCCAGCACCTCAATATCCTTCCTGAACTGAGGGGCCCAGAACTGGACACAGTACTCAAGGTATGGCCTCACCGGCACTGAGTATGGGAGAAGAATCACTTCCCTGGTCCTGATGAGACTGGATGGGGCACTTAGTGCCATGGTCTAGTAACCATGGTGGTGTTGGATCAAGGATTGGACTTGATGATCTCAGAGGTCTTTTCCAATCCGGTTGATTCTATGATTCTATGATTCTCCAAAGCAGAACATCTCTTCACCAGTCATCTAGTAGGATCTTTCCCCCTGTACTTGTGTTCTCTCCTTTACATCACTATATTACACATCAAATGTTCATGTAAATTTTTTTCTTTATGACCCAATTCTTATTCTATTCCTGGAATTTATTTTGTGATTGAATGATTGGGGTTCGAGTTGGTGAAAGAGGCAATCACAAGTAAACTGACATTGCTCCATGTCATCCATGATCCTCCCCACCACATCAGCAAAGTAATTTGTCACACTACTGATTTCTGGATATCTAGGCTAATATAAATTATCTGAAAGAAAACTATGTCAGTTCTAAGACATGATTCAGAGTACAGTTTTAACTGACTGGTCTCAAATCATTGTTAAGGAATAAAGTTAACAAAAGGGGGTTTTTAAAGTAAAGAAAATAGAAATCATGAAGTCAGTTCATATATTCACACTTAAATGGCTCATATATCCACACTTAAGTCATGTCAAGTTGACCCTAAGGTGGGGCATGAAGGTATAATTTTAAAGAAGGAAGTGACACAGTATATACAGCTTAAGATCTGGCTACTATGATTTATTTCCTAAAACTTTCAAAGACAAAAGCGGAGGAAATACAGAACAAATATTTACAGAATAACCATGCCTAAAGCAGAAAAAATATATCGCAAATTTCTTTTGAATTTGTTCACGTTGTGTCAAGTTACTATGACAGGGTAAAATGTAGACATAGGTCTTAGTGGAAGCAACTCATCAGGTTTCTATGAAAGCTGTATACAATAAAAATCCTGGAAAATGGTTTTGAAAACCACATATATTTATTTTGAACATTTCTGTTTTGCATTGAGCCATGGCTCAGAAATAAAATCTCAGATCTAGCCAAGAATCCAGTTCTTAACATTTCTTCATGTTTACTTGAATGGTGCATAAATAAAAAGTCCATCTTTTGAAATGATTCAGATATTGTCAAAGATCTTTGCTTTCTACCTGTTTGAGTGTATGTAGAATTATCTTCAGACTGACAGCATACCAGTTACCCAAATGCAATTTGTGCACATGCATACATTAAAGAAAATTAAATACCATATGGTGCTGAGCCAGTCACAATTTGTACTGTTTGAAAATAGCACACTTTTGAAGCCTGATGACAATTTTTATGGGTTTTCTCTTGCTAATTTATGGAAAAAGAGCTCTTAACCATTTATCCACAGAAGCACTGCCTAAGCTGTGGCTGTAAAAATTCACTGCAAGAACTATTTTTAAGTAAATCGCTGTCCATAAAACATAGAAGGTCGATGAAAAAAAGATTTTTCCTCTTAGAATGCCTGCAACATTTTTTAAATTTCCTGCCTTCTCTAGGTGGTGATGTGTTTTTACTCATCACAAGTGAAAACATCCCAAGCAAAGGAGTAAATTGAGCTGTTTCTGCTACCCCTCAGACACACTTGTTACTCTGAGTCCGATGGTTTCACAGTGAAAGAGTGAGTATTTTCTGGCAGAGTTTCAGAATGGTGCTTGCCCCTTCTACTGGTCAGCCAATGAAGTTGGGTGGTGCTAGCCAGAAGTTTTCTTTAAATTGTTGATAAAATATTGGATAACAGTGAAATAGAATTGTTATGAACCTCTGGATGAAAAAAGTGTCCTTGATCGTTTGTATAAACTTTTAGAGTAACCTTTAATTCTTAGCATGAGCAATGACTTTTTGTTTGCTGTGTGTGAAAGCTGTAAACTACTGAAGCAGCAAATAGAGTATTTAATCTTTGTATTTTTGTAGCAAATCCATGCCCTATCTGAGACTGGAGGCACTTCGAATGAGATACTGGTACATGTGATAAGAAAATCTGGAGAGATATTCTGTATCTCCTGAGAGAAGCACAAAGCTCTAACAGCTCAGTGGTGTTTAGACCCTGATCTGAGTCAGCTGTTCCAGGTCCTTGTGTAGGTAAGGGAGGAAGAAAGAAAGTGTTATTATAATCCTTAATTAATACGCAGGGAAAAGAGTGCACTGATTAATTGTTGCCTTGTCCATGAGCACACAGGAGCCCTCTCAAGAGTGGTGACTGAATCTCAGGTTTCCTGAACCACAACTTGTTACTAGCAAGACCATCTGTTTTGCAATACAAAGATTCAACATCTGCTTCAGAAGGCAGAGAAAATGGATTTTGATACTCTTTTAAAGATGTTGGGGGTTTTTTTCCCTCTCCTTGTCTCTAGCGTGGATTGGAACTTCTCTCGTTTCTAAGTCTTATGGCACTGTTCATCAATGACAGTCTGTGCTTTGTGTTATAAATGCTCTTTGCTGTTTCCCTTCTTATCTTTATATAAGAATATGGACTATATTGGAAAGCCTGTTCTAAAAAAAGAGTTGCAAATGTTTTGATATTTCTCAGATCTAAAAGTGTATATGTATACATCTGCCTAATTGGAAAATTTGCTTTTGCTCTTTCATGGAATCTGTTTGGCTTTGCCTCATTTTTATAGAAAAAAAAAAGATATCATTTGGTAATGGCAAAAGTAGTGTATTTTGTAGCCCTAAATAAGAAATATGTTGTATTTCCTTTTTGGACAATTCTAATTAAAATCATTGTATAAATTAACTAAAAATAAAAGCTGTGGTCAACAAATATAAGAATGTTTACTGTAAGCAAAAACATCTACTTATTCTACTGAGATTTTTTTATTTAAAAAATATTTCTTATTTTTTATTTTTGCTTACAAAAATTTTTTTCATCAATTTGATTGGTCACACAGGCCAATGTTTAAGAGAAACTCAGGGGGGCTACATTAAATTGAATCCATGTTTTCTGAGTTAAAAAATATATTAAAATACGGTCCTTGAACCTACATATTTGTGCAGTTGGATGCTATTGTGCCAGTATGTCTCTACTTCACTGTCACGAAAACCTACCTGGAGTACTGCATTCAGCTCTGGAACTCTTAGCACAAGAAAGACATGGACATGTTGGAGCAAGTCCAGAAGAGGGCCATGGAACTGATAAAACAGCTAGAACACCTTTCCTGTGAGTAAAGGCTGAGAGAGTTGGGGTTGTTCAACCTGGAGAAGAGAAGGCTCCAGGAAGACCAGCCCAGCCCAGCTCTGGCCAAGGTAAGCCCAGGTCAGTGGAGACCCTGGGCTGCTTTACTAGGAAAGACAGAAATCTTATTTATCCAGCAACAATGATCTTCAACTCCAGTAACGGTTTTTTGGATTTTTTTTTACTCCGTTGTGTTCTCTTCTGCTTTTACCTATCTTCATTCTCTTGAAGTGATAAAGGACTTGACAAAAATGAATAATGTTGTGTGTAATAGGATGTGGAAATATTTTATTCATTTTTTAATTTATACATCTTGTTAACCTACATATCAATCTCCTGCAAAGGAAAAAAGTGAACTATTATCTTTGCCTATTTATGATGTACTGTCAGTAACCCTCTGAATGCTAATAGAAACACTTTAATTAGTTCTGTCTGGTTTCTTTTTCAAATCAGTTGGTATCCTAAATATTTTTATGTTGATATTGCATCCTGTTCTGTTGGACGTCTCTGCCCTGATGCTGTAAAAAATTGTTCTAATACTGCTTGTAGACCTGAATTGTCTCTGCTGTGTTCTCTACCAACTCTGACAAAGCCTTGCAAGGTGACATAGTCCGCTCTCTTTTTTATATCTTCTGCCAAATTGTTTTGGCATATGTCTGTGACTTTATTTGTACTTGGCTGAGCCCATGCTTTGACGGACTTTCGTTTATGAGTGGTCTTCCTGGTTTTTTGGTCTCAAAAGGAAAATAGTTTCTTAGTATTTTACTGCATTTACGCAACAAATTTCTACCTATAAACCTTTTCTTCATGTAACAAACCTGAATGACTGGCCCTTTATCTTCTTGTTAGTTACTGATATTTTTGTTGCTTTAACCATTCTGTACATTCTATTTAGAACAAGCATACCTAGTCTTGTCAATATAATTGCTTCCCCAGATACTTAGTCTCAAATAATATCTATAATTGCTTTTGTCTGCCCTCCTTTGGCTTGTGTATTTAACTTCAAAGTGAGCAATGTCCTTTTCCCTGAGACCCTGTGTCTGTCTGGAAAGGTTGGTAAAATGGTAACTAGAAGATGCCACCTGAACAGTGGTGTTACTCCCAGGAGTGAAAGGCAGTGACACAGTTCTTCGGTCTCAATAGTTTTATACTGGTGTAACTCCGTTTACCACAGGCAGCTATAGCTGCAGTAGTGAGCTGCAGAGCTCAGTAGTGTATATCAGGCAAAAGTCCTGGTCTCAGCAGGGGAAATGGAAGATGACAGGCAGGCTAGAGGAAAAAGCTACAGCCAAACTGAAAAGCAGTGTATCCTTCTGCAATATAAATTAGTTATTAAAGTGCAGTGAAATAATGTGCCACAATCATCAAATTACCAAGTCAACCACACATTCAGCATATGTGTCAGTAGCTGTGAACATTGTTGGCAGTGTGCATTGACAGAAGTCAAAGCTTTCCACTGAAGTGAATAGATAGAGAAAACAAAGTGATTTCTAATCCCCATACAGCTTTTATGATTTGAATGAACTTGATTATTTTTTCCCTTCATTAAGCTATTTATTTTCTGAATAAGAGTGTGAGGTTGCTTACTCAACCTTCGTTTCAAAGAGTCTGGTGCCTGAGTCTCCTGTGGCATATTGTCACAGAGGTGTACTTGCAGCAGATTAAGCCACACAGATCTGAATTTCATGATCTTTTACTGTTTGTCATCTCTAACATTCTTCATTCAGAAACTGTAATGTTTCCCATGCCTTCATTCCTTGGTCTCAGCATTGTCCCCTTGGTAGCACTGATGCAGGCAGTAGATGAGTTGTCAGCACAGTTTGTATCTCCATTAAGAAATACAGTTCTCTATTGCTGCTCAAGGTCAGCATAGTCCTTCTGAAAGATTTTGCAGAGGGAACAGATGTCACCTGACAGAAAATATGAAGGCAGATCATTTGCTGGAGTACACATTTTTAGAATCTTGGGCATGAAAGTTTTAACCTTGTTCCATAAATTACAATGCCGAATGTCTCCTGTGTTCTAAAATTACACCTTTTTATCTGGGGTCAATATTTATACAAGGTTTTATAGTGAAACAAGTCTTTGAAGCACAACTTTATGTTCATTTTTTAAAATTTTATTTTAAATAATAAAGGCATCCTTTGGTTAGCCTGATATTGCTAAATACTTTAGAACTTCTGAATGGGGCAGTAGATATAGGAGATATTTTAAAATTCTTGTGAAGTAATAGTGTGCACTGCACTTGGAACAATAAAAATCAAAAAAAATTGCAATTACAATAATGCCTATGGAAAGACAATCTTTTCAACCTTAAACAAAAAAGAATCACTTCACTGTCATTATAAAGCTATTCACTGGAGTCACAGAGACTGAGGTGTTACAGAAAGGAATTATAGAAATTGTGTTAGTAGTAATCATAGTACAGTCATGTCTGAAATCAGTTCTGACAGAGAAGGTTAAGAAGTGATGAAAGTAGATTTATTTAAAAGGCAATAATTTGTTGAAGCTCGTCTACCTTGTGTGAAAGAATATATTTTGGTCGTATGAAAATGAAAAATGTAGGTATTGTTACAGTTAGAGAAAAGTTGAGACAGTACAATTTTACAGATCTGCCATTATTTCACATTTTCCAGCTCTGATTACTTTTTGATAGGTTATTTTGTGAACAAATAGTTTTAAATAACTCTTGCAGTTCTTAGTGGGTTTGAGTATGAAAGCTTAAAGATGCTGGATTTGAGATGAATGACTACCAAATATTATGAGATTACATTTAGTAAAGTAACATAGGAAACTGCAGATGGCACAGAACGATGTTCTTCCCCAGGAAAAACTCTTCCATCCTATTGTGGCACTATTTTCAGTCTTATGATGAGCAGTCTAAAAGAAGGGACTAATTTTGCTTTTTTGCACACAACACTAGTCTGAAATCATGACAACTGGCAGCTATAGCAGAAACTCTTACAAATTAATCAAGCTCAGTGATGAATTAGCAAAGCCATACACCAGCTAACTTGTAGGCTCACAAAACTCAGGACAAACAGCTGTTTTGACATTTCTAGCTGGGAATCCTGCCCTCCACAATCATATTTGATGCTCAGACATGGTCTCTTGGCTGCTTGCAGTCGTTCCCATCTGTCAGGATGGCACTGTGCCCACACACAAGGTGGTATGTCAGCTTTACCAGGGCATAGGTGCCAAGTAAATTCTGCTGTTTGCAGAGCTTTGCATGTGCTGGTTCTTCAGTAGGAAGCCCCTGCTCTGTCACGGCAAGGCTGTCTCTCAACGTGACTCCTTACACTTGATTACACCTGTTGACACTTTTGCATCTAAGGCACAACACTTAAAGAGTACAAGCAAGAAAGATCGGTGTGTAGGAATGGATTTAGGAATCTGTATTGCACGTACACCCCCAGGTTCATCAATCTAGACTGGAGAGAAGAATCTTGGCATAATTTATGTCATCATCATTAATACCTTCAATTCATTCTTCCCCTGCCCCTAACTGCAAAAAGAAATTTTAATTGTCATCATGAACTCAGCCAAAAAAAGAAAATAAAACACAGTGGAAAATGGTTGCTGAAGCAAGGAAAGAAAAGCCTGACTTCTGTCTTATCAATTTTACAGTGGTGAAACTGTATTTACCACAGTGGAATAATCCTTGCTTTATCCCAGTGCATGGACTATGAGGGCAGAGAAAAACCAGCCACTGGATATTGTGCTTGAGCAACTCTGTGAGCAGTCTATGTATCTGAGAAAGTATAGGGAGAGCTTCCTTAGCAATAAAAGACATAATCACCTAAAAGATGAGAAAATTCTGAGTCTGCAGAAGCATTACTGTGTCTTCTTATAACAGTCCACATGGTTGCTGTAAGGAAGAAAGCTGCACTGCCTTGGGGAAACTGAGATATTCTGGGTTCTATTTATTCTTGAAACTATTTTCTTTGATGAAAAGCTGAATGAACTGAAAGGACTGAACTGTCCTTTCAAAGGACAGCTTGGTCTTTCAAAAACACTTCCTCTCATTTGTACATAAGTGGTTATTCATAGCAATCAGAAACAGAAGTCTTCATCATTCCTTTTATATCTTATAGATTTTAAATTTCACAAGAATGTTTCCTGTAACAACGATGAGACTTTTAGCAACCTTACTGCCTGCTCAAAATTCCTACTGGTCTTTTCTTCTCTTGTTACCATATAACCACTCTGTTTTATGTATGACTCATCCCTCTGTCTTTCATTCAATTTAGACATGCTGCATTGAAAAACTCACGTAACCTGTTTTCAGCTGCATTTACTCTTTTTTAAATAAAAAATCTAATTTCAAAGTACCTCTTATATTTTAAAAATCTCCAATGTCTTGATTAGTCATAAATGTCTTTAAAAAGGTCTTTTAAAAGCTAGAAATAGGCACAAATAGCTTGAAACCCTCCAGAAACACACCTTTTTGTTCCTATCTATTTTTATTTTGTCTACTCACAGAATGTAGTGAGACATGTAAATTGAGTAACTCAGAAAGATTTAATCCAGGAGAATGAGACATAAAATCAGTTCTTGTATTTTTTCCCCTCTCTTGACATTAAGAATATCCCTTACTCTGCTTTTCTCACATCCATCTTTCTAAAGGGTGTATCTTACTTTTCCCCTCTATTTGCATAATTCCCATTATATTTATTCTTAGGCTTTATTTTTGCAGTAGCATAAGTATTCCAAGCACTCATATTTTCCTAGATATTTCTCAGTCCTCTAATACAAAACAGTTTGCCCATTTCTTTTTATTTTTTTTCCTGTCCTACTAAGTTACTCTCCAACCCTCCAGCGCTATATCATATTATTCTAACTACGTAGTGTATCATTCTACCTCACCTGCCCTACCACTCTATCTCTTAACGTCTTTGACAAATTATCACCATTATTTCCCTTCTAACTCTTCTTGTGCCATTCATCACCCATGACATTAAATAACTGTTCTTCTATCAAAATAATATACCTACGTCATCTAACTAAGTGAATATTCAACCATTTTCTATTAGAAATGGCCTGAGACTGACATATCTGTCCCACCTGGCTATTCACAGATAAATGGATGAACTGAGCTGTTAAAAAAAAAAAAATTGAAAAGAGAAGTGTGATGGTTTTGCTTTCCAGTTAAAAACATACCTAAAATGATTTAGTTTTCCAGGAAATTAAAATCCATAAGTGCTTTAAAAGAGAAAGCTTCATCACGTAAAATGTTGTCACTGGCATAAAGTATTAAGGATGTTTCAGTTCAATGCTTTGCAATGTGAAAAAATTAACTTTCACTTTTTTTGTCTGTTTGTGTGTATTGCATCTGTTTAATATTAGAAATCTATTTTAATCACACCAGTTTACAAAACTGATTTAAGGAAAATCCATTCCATGTATGTGAAAGAGAACTAGCTGAAATGGAGTATTTCACTACCACTCATGCTCATAATTCCCATTATGTTTTAATGCAACTGAAAAAATTCCTCCAAATTTCCCTAAACTAGGAACATTGACAGAAGCCATATAGGCTTTTTGAGCTGTGAAAATCATAATGGCTTGTGCTTTTTATTATTTTATGAATTTAAAGGTTCATGATTACATTCAGTATGCATAATATATGTATATATATATATATCACATTTTATTCAATAAAGAAATAATACAATCTGAAACTAATTTTATAAATTAAAATACCTGGCTATTGCATTGAAATGATGATGTTAGACACTTAGAACTTTTAATAAGATAAAAAAGGATGTGAGTACTCAAAGAAGAAACAGCTTTCTGTATGAAGGAAAAATGTTTTAGGCTAACATTTCTAAAAGTGGTATTGTAACAAGAGATCAGGTATAAAAGGGTTTTTGACTTTCAGCGCTGAGAGTCCTAAATATTAAGCACTCTTTATATTCTCTGTTACTGACATGACATTTACCAGGTTTGCATAAAGGAGGGAAGTGGCGGTAGAACAACCACAAACCTCCCTCAATTCAGATTAGCAGACCTAGTCTTTAGCCACTAGTATAAACCAATAAATCTTGACTTCCATTGGCTGAGGAGCACAGCTTCAACAGAAATTTCTGTTCTCAAAACATATATAAACTGACGGGATTTCAACATTCTTGAGTATTCAGCTCCATTCAGGCTGAGCTCAGTGTACTTCCTTTACCTTTACTGAATGGTAGAAAAGCTTTCTCAGTTCATGAAAGAAAGCTCTCTCCACAGATGTGGAAGCTAAAGTCATATATCTTTTCCTGCATCTCTGATTGTGGGCTTATGCTATCAGCATGGTGCTTTTATGGGTTTGTCAAGGAACAGTTGTCTGTTCAAAGTAATTTGAGGCAGATAATTATGTATATTAGTTACATCATACTGGCAGTATTTGACTTATTTGGGTTTTTAATTTCAGAACAGGATGTCATTGAAAGGAAGTATCATAACATTGATTTTTGGTTAGCTAAAGTTGTTTAGTGACTGTAACTCTAACTTCAAAAGTAAACATTTAACCTGTGTTGAGGCTTAATGATCATTGTCAAGAATCAATAATACCTTTCCTTTTCTCTATTCTGACTTCAGGTGGGTCAGCTTTTTAATTGTATAACATTTTAATGAAATTCATGAAATTCAAATACAATCTTTAAGAACTCATTTTGTGTGTCATTTTCCATATACCCTCTTGTAAACATTCATTATTAATTAATTTATTTACCTGAATTAAAAAAAGACAAAATGTCTCAGTTGTTCAAAATATAAAAAGAATACATTTCAGCAATCTTCTTTTTTCCTTTTTTTTTTTTCCTTTTTCTTTTTTTCCTTTTTTCTTTTTTTCTTTGGTGATAAGGGAGAGGTCTCCTGGAAAAGAAAATCTGAACAATGTTTTTGTTTCTGCTGGGCATTGCTATTGAAGGCAATCATGATACCACACTGGGTTTTCATGTTCCTCTCTACATGATGACACGGAGTTATGCAGCTATTATCAAAGCATGTGTTCTCTCCTTTGCCAGTGTTAATAGAGACATGCCAGTCTCTGGAAGCAGTATGGGTTATCTATGATTACAGTAATTTTTCTTCTACCAGATGTAAATGGAATGGCATTACTCAAAAAGCAGAGCTGATTACCTCTTGCTGTTTGCCATAATTGATCTCTAGAAGCAAAAGAGGAGGTTTTTTCCTATCTTCACATGCATGCAATGAGATTCCAATTAGTGGTGCATCACTGGGTGTGTGATGAGGAAGCTCTGTTTTCAGATGCACGTGTATTGTGTGAGACAGAGTGGGGAAAGGTAGAGGTGTAGTTCCAGGTCATAACCAGGCCTTGTATAGCTAACTTGCTGAGTCATCTGGCAGGAGAGAGCCTCCAACCTCTTGCTTTTCTTGGCACCCTGGTGGACCTCACCAACCTAAATGGGCAATCAGTTGGTCACCTGCGCTCACCTAACCAACTAACTCTCCTACAGTTAGCAGTACATCTAAATTAAGATACAAAGGAGCAACATATCTGCTCACTTCCCTGTGAGTTTGATATCTTGTCACCTCTTTTCTCCATTGAAAAATACATATAGTGCAGGTAGCTTGGTTTGCAAGTTGCAGATGGAACTCTGGGTGGTGAGAGACCCAGGCAAGAGGCCATGAACTGCAGGCCCTTTGCATAACAAGGGGGTGAGGAACCTGTGGCCCAGCCAGGTGACTGGACACTCAGAGACACAGCAGGAGCCGATGGCGCCAGAGTTTCACACGCTTGGACCGTGAAGGTATAAAACTACAGGATTTCCTTTGTTTGAGGTCCCTCCTTGGAGGCAACCAGCTTGAGCTGTTATTTTGTTATTTCACCAGGATTCAATTATTTTAAGGATCAAGACAAGTGAGGCTCTGATGTGGGAAACCTGGGGTCGAGCCACTAAGGAAACCTGGTCTGACTGTTTGAGTGTGCGGTGCGTAGGTGGTGAGGGGGCCTTGGCCCCAGCTCGAGTGATGTGGGTGTTACTGCAAGAGTGGGTCCTGGGTGGTCAGACAGGGAAGTTTCCTTAACACCTCCTCTGCTATCAGTTCTCTCAGAGCTATTCCCTGCACTAGAGCTGTTCTATTTCTTCTTTCTTTCCCAAAACAGTATTTTGCTTCTCATGCTAAACCTATTCTGCATAATTCAGAATCTGTGATATTAAAAAAAAAAGTCAATTTTCTCTTATTGGTAGAATTTTGAAATATACCTCAAGTATTGGACACTAGGCTGTGAAGAAGAGAGGGTTTACAGTCACATATTTTATGGGTCTTTTGTTTTTAAGGGAGGTATTCTTTTAATTCCGTGTGGTACCTGAACTAAGAAACAAGACTTGGGAAAAAGAAACCAAAAAAACCGACAACAAAACAAAATCCAAACCAAAAAACAAACAACCCATGTTTTCCTCATGCTGTTCCTGTTCCAGCATGCAAAACCCACCCTTTTCAAACCACCTGGCACACCTATACAGACAGATGCAGATAACCCAATTTTGTTCTGCCCACCCTGCAAGCTGTCTGGCCTCACTCCAGTTCCCAACCAAAAATCATGAGGCTGTGGTGGAGCACCACTGAGCGTGGACTAATAAACGTGACCTCTCAGGAGCCAAACACAACACTGTGTAGCTCTGTGGCTCCTGGCCAGGATGAAGTTGGCTTTTTGCTTGCTCAGAGCATGAACAGAATAGATTCAGGTCTGTGTGTACTTGTGGTTAGAGACTTTCATGTTTCTCTGTTAGGTTCCTTTACCAAAACCCCATCCAAATAAAAAAAAAAAATCCCTCTTTAATGCTTGGCATAATCTAGTGAATGTACTTGTACATTTTTGTTTACAGTCCAAGCAAGAAAACATCTGAGGCCAATCCCTATTCCAATTGAATCTCTAAATCATTATTACAGAAAGAAAATATATGACAACAAATTTATCTAAGCATACAAATAAAGCAGTAAAATAAAGAATGACAAAGGAGAAAATAGGTGATTTTGTTATTTAATTATAATCTTCTTAAGAATTTAATTGTTGGATTCCAATCTGTTAGTCTCACACATCTTCCCAAAATTCCCCCATGCTCTCTATTTCCGTACTGTGGGGCTAGAAAAATATCAGAATTATGGCAAGGGCAAGGACTGGTGGATATTGTCTGAAGGTTAATAAAGTTGAAAGTCCATAGTCGGGGCAGGACATGAGAAGTTCTTAAGAGTTACTATTCTGCTTTAGTTTTGGACAGGTGAGCTTTCATAGATGTTACTACTCATAACAAATATGTGTTGAGGCTCTCATAATAAATAACAGTAATTTCCAGACTCAATCTTTGCATATTTTAGCATCTTCACCAATCTGGGAAATCATATCAATAATGTCAGTAAATTTTGTTGTTCACTCCAAGCATGACAAATTTTTCTAATGGTTTAAAGAGCTCTGTGTGCTCTTAAGACACAGCCCTTGCCTGATGGTATGCCTTCCAAAATAATTCTTTCTTATATTAATCGTGCTTAAAATACTACCTTAAGTTAGCACTTAAGCTTAACCACAGTTTATTTCCAAAGCATTTCAGGATTTATTTTCTCTTCATGTATTACCTAATTTTGGAATGCTATAGAAAAAAAAAATAGTTTAATCTTACTTCTGAATTTTCTTCCTGAACAGAACAAATATAAAATCTTAATGTCAGAGAAGAAAAGAAAGACAAGGGGATTGAGACAGATGTGTTTGAAGCTAGGAATCTTCATATATCTCGTAAGTATTTAGCTTTATGTGGTTTGCTGTTTTGTGTAGATTGTGTAACTATGAGAAGTAAGGTTAAATATGTAAAATACATAAAAGGCCTTTCACTAGTACCAAGGCCTTATGTCAAATCTCTTTAAGGTGACAGAACTAGAAAAATCTTTAATGTACTGCTTGAAAGTCATGGAGTTGGAACCAAATTCTTCTGTCTTCCCAGCATGTGCTCGACAAAGGTCAGTGTCCTCTCTGGGTACCAGGTCAGTGTTGGTGTTCTTTGGACAAAGGGAAAGCAGCTCTAACTTTGTCCTGCATGCTGAGACACAGTTGGACTGTGAAAGTGTGCTGGACTTTCTGTCCTTCCACTGTATAATTATTGAGGAAGGCGAGCATGCTTTACAGCAGCCCCACTTCCTGCGTAGTCATTTGATTTTGGTCTCTGAAAGAACACATATAGCAAAGACAGAAAACTTGGGTTTGATACAAAACTCTGCAAGCCTTGTAAGCTACTTTATATATTTAATATAGATAATACAATTTTAACTCTTACATTTTTCAACCCAGTATTGTGGAAAACCAGTGATTTCTCAGTACTGTCTTGCGTAGAAATCTCTTCACTTTCTTTGAGCCTCTTGCTTTTGTTCACAATCCTGTATCTGTTACCAGAGTTGTTATGTTTCTCCACACCTGAGGGGCACCTGTAGACAACACTGTCATTCTGTATGACTTTTATTATAGAGTTAGAGAAACAAGAAAACAAGAAATAAATCAAGCAAAGGTTCCCTGAAGGAGAAAGTGTTTCTTCACTTGTATACCACGGCAGACCTGTGAATACAGCTGATTGATGGAAATACATGGAAAACAAATTTGCTTGTATTTACCTAAAGCTGTTTGCATCAAAGATATTTGAATTGTCTCCGTGATGCAAGAGACATGCTGTACAATTGGCAGAACTTGTAATTTGTTTCAATTAATGCAATTCCATGCCTAGCAGTAATGACAGAGCAACAGAAGGAAATCTTTGGCATCAGTTGTATCTTATTACACAGTTTTAAAGAGTAGTTCTACACATAAAGAACTTAAATTAACTCACCTTAGATTGTAATATGCTATCATTTGGTTAAACATAAATACCTTCATGAATATTTAGAAAGCTATACATGAAAGCTGAGTGCTTGATGCTTGATATATAATCACTGCAAGCCCTGAAAAATTTTCATAGATCAATAACAGGGCTAAAGAAACACAGTGGAAACTTAGACATTAATGAAGTTGTGTATTTGCCTTAAGAAAAAAAAACATATTTTAAGCTCTGTAAGTAAAAGGCATCCTAAGGCCTGTAGGTTCACATTTCTACGACCTCATTCATTAAACAAGTTCTTTAATGCTAAATGAAACCTTCTCAAACATCTATATTTTTTCAAGATCTCTTTAGTGCAAATAATTTCAAAGATTTTTCATTGCATGGAGTAAGGTAAACATTTAGGAAAAGCTATGTATTCAAGAGGAACATATGTTGACCTTTAGCAATTGTGGTTTATAGACAAAGCTGTTTGATATGTGGAAAGAAATTTCAATATCAAAATACATAACTAAGTAAAATATTAAATATTTACCAGTCAGAAGATGAAAAAATACAGAAGTGGTAACCATACACATATATATTTGAATGGACTAAATGAGATTCTAAAAGCTTCCCTTGCTATCTCTAAAGCCTTTATAAATTGAAACACAGAAAAACGGGGGAGTAAAACAAACTATGAGAATATGTACAAGGATACCTTGGATACAAAACAATTTCAATTACCTTCTGAGCACATTTCTCTTTTGTCAGCAGTAACATTATAGCATTTGTGCTTGAATCTAATAAAATAAAGAAATTTAAAACCCCCACAATTATTCAGAGAACAAGAATAAAGAAAATACTTGAGCATTGTAAAAAATACTCACCCTGTTCTAAGAAATAATCCTTTAAATTACATGAGGGGTTATAAACCTTTATTGACTTTCCTCAGACCCTAGACAGAGAGACCCAGATATGACTGTTCAGTGCCCATCAAGGTCAACTAAAGACCCTGATGAGATGCCAAGAATTCTGTGAAGAAGAGGTTGAAGGAATGAACTCGAGTTTTACTTTCAATGGTTGTAAAACTCATAAAGAATGCTGGCTTCTTGGAGTTGGAAGCAATGATGGAATTGATTGACAGATTTTTAGAGAGGATTCTTGTGGACGAGAATCAGTCGATTTCATATAGTGGTGAAGAAAATGCTCCCATAGATATGAGCAATGTACTCTTGATGAAACATTGTAGTTTTCTTCTGCCAGAAAGTTCCTTCCAGCATTTAGAGTGGGATGTGCTCAGCAATCTCATGTCTAGATACTCAACACTCCTCAAGACTTAGTTTGGTGGTGTATAGTGATGTAACCTGGAATGTAAAATGCAAAGAGACTAAAAGCCAAGGTAACGCAAAAAACAAAAACCAAAAAAAGAGTAGAGACGTGCTATGAGGAGGATATGAATGAAGACAGGCAAACTGCTCAGATGCAATCAAGAAGGAGTTCTCAAGGAATCCTTCTGATTGGCAACAATAAGGATTTGTGATGGAGAAGCAGCTGGAAGCCAGGCACACTATCTTAGGACAGCAAAAATAATTCCAGACACTTATATAGAGACACCTGAATCACTGTCCCTTAGGTCTTTTCTGAAAATCCCAGAGTATATCAGACATCATTCACTATTTTAATTTAAATGTAAGACTCCAAATAAAATATTGTGACAGACTCTGAATAAAATTAAGAAATATGAATAAATGTTAGGACTAGTTTTTAAGAAAATCCTCAGCCTACTCACAAGTCAGAACATAGAAACTGGACCCCTTTTTTAAAGTCTTAAATGTATTAATTATTAAAACCTCATATATCCATCCTTTAGTCTCCATTATAATAATTAAAATGTACTAAATGACATGGCATTGTGTGAAATTACTTAAAAGAAAATTCTCAACAAAAGAGAACCTTTTAAAGGCTGTTACTGCTAAATGTGATTAAAGTCTGATTTCTTCCATCAGGACAGATGATGAGCAGCAAATTGCCTGCAGTACTTGCAAATTGAACAGAAGAACCTGCTTATTGACCACCTAAATTGTTTTAGAGCAGATTGATATATCTCAGTTATTTATGTGAATAAATATCAAGAGAATAAGCCTCTCATTTACAAGAACTCCTGAGTGGTAACTGCCTGGAAAACAGAAAATAACCACAATATCAGTAGTCTACTCAACAGCACACAGATTGCATACAAGCATCTCTCTGAACAGCACAACCAATAACATGCAGCTTAGAAAGTGTAGCATAAAAACAATTTCAAAAGTTAGGGTCAGACTCTTCCATGTGACTGAACATGAAAAACAAGCAACACTTTTGGGAGGCATGTTAGGTAAAACTGCAAATTTATTTTTAAAACTCGAGAAGCAGTTTGAGTTATAATCTTGTGAAAATACAGGAAAGAGAGTGAAATCTTGGTCTTCTTTTAAAATAAGAAAAGGGGAAGCTTGCCATATTTCTGATTAGCACACTGGGACCTAATCCTGCCTGTGTCATGGCATAATACTAGGCATTCATAGCACGTAAAAAAACCCCGCATTCTACCATCTTCTACGAAGCTTCTCAAGTTCAGAACAATATTGCATTATTAGCCAATCTGATAAAGGAATCACCATCATCCGGCAAAGAGAAAATTCATTCGTTTTTAAAGCTATATTTTGCCATTTAAACCAAAGCAGCAGCTGGGATTTGTCTGAAATTCCAACTTGGATTATTTTTGTCATAATTAAAATACCACTACAAAGTACATAAGGAATGCGCATCCAGAACATATTTCAAATATTTTATTATTTTACTGCTGAAAGATTTAGATTAATTTATCCTCACATACTAAATATATCTTCAACTAGCATGTAGATGGATAGGTAGATATTCCAGTTGAAGATATTCCTGCTTATTGCAGTGGATGTTGGACTAGATGGATAAGGTCCCTTCCAACTGAGACTATTCTGTGGTTCTACGGATGGACAGGTAGCTGGCTGGCTGGCTGGACGGAGGGATGAATGGATGGATGGATAAAATCTGTAGTCCTTCTCTGTGGCCTGACTGCAGTCACCCAACCTGCCTTTATGTGACTGTGAATATCTGTAGAGCCATGCCAGGGTACACGAAGAATTGTGGAAGACCACTAATGGGAAGCAATCCTTTCAAATACCGATGTAAAGGGTACCTTATGCATAATACAGCTGCCTCGGGCCAGACAAAAATGTTGTTTGGTATGGCCTGTATCTTAAAGAACTTTAAGGAAGCCCAGTATTACATCAGTCTAAGGTTATCATGACCTGTAAAGATCATTAAGAGACTCTGAATTATACCAAGGCCTCCTTTCAGCTCCAAAATTATTCCAACTCTAAAAGACATAAAGTTACCTTTAATCTCTCAGGTTCCTCAGCTCTGTCATAGCCTTACAGAACCTCACTCCTGTACCATAAGGGCTTTAGCATCATGTCTTCCTGTACTGCAGCTCTGTCTAGCAAATTATCAATGCTATAAGAATATGTATATTATATGCAGATAATAAACAGTAGTGTGTGCTGAATAGGTCAGTATTTTTCTACGAGTTTGTATTGGGTTTATGTGGTAAGGTTTTGGTAGCAAGGGAGCTAGATAGGTGGCTCCTCTGAGAAGCTGCCAGATGCTTCCCCAAGAGACAATCAGTGACAGTGTTAGCACCTCTGGGATAACTTATTTAAGAAGGGCAAAAAACTGCTTGGCAGCAGCAGCTGGAAGAGAGGAGTCATGTGTCAGAGAAACAGCCTTGCAGACAGCCAGGTCAGTGAAGGAGGAGAAGGAGGTGCTCCAGGTACTGGAGCCAAAATTACCTTGCAGTCTATGGTAAAAAACATGGTGAAACAGGCTGTCCCCCTGCAGCCCATGGTTCACAGTGGAGAAGAGCTCTACCTGTAGCCTGTGAGGACCTTACACTGGAGCAGGTATCCACCTGTTCAAAGGAGGCTGTGACTCTTTGGGAAGCCCACGCTGGAGCAGGCTCTTGGAAGGACCTGTGGACCCATGAAGAGAGGAGCCCACACTGGAGCAATGTTGCTGGCAGGGCTTGTGACCCTGTGGGGGACACATGCTGGAGCAGTCTGCTTCTGAAGGACTACACCTATGGAATGGACCCATTAAGAACTACAGCCCATGGGAAGGACTCATGTTGGAGAAGTTCATGAAGGACTATACCCAGTGGTAGTGATCCCACAGTGGAGCAGAGGAAGAGTATGAGAAGAAAGGACCATCAGAGGCAATATGTGATGAACTGACCACAGCCTCCATTCCCTGTCCCCCCGTGCTGCTGGTGAGGGGAACAGTTCACGAAAGAGGGGATGAATATGAACCCAGGAAGAAGGGAGGGTGGAAGAAGGTGTTTTAAGATTTAGTATTTATTTCTCGTTACCCTACTCTGATTTAATTAGCAATAAGTTAAATTAATTTTCCCCAAGTTGAGTCTGATTTTATCTGTGATGGTGATTGGTGCATGATCTCTCCCTGTCCTTACCTCGACACATGAGCCTTTCTCAATATTTTCTACCTCTGTCCAGTTGAGGAGGGGAGTGATATAAAAGCTTTCGTGGTCCAACCCACCGTATAGTCATTAGGATTTTCAGTATGTGCGTTGCTTGTATTATCACAATCAGCCAACCAGGGGCCCAATAGGCCTTTACAAGGACTTTTCCTAAAGAGTGGGTAACTCACTGTAAACAACTATTTAAACTCTGTTTTTTTTCTGCTGAGCCTGAGAAAGTTATTTTGCCAGTTACAAATTATAGGAGGGAAGGTCTTTTGTGAAGTAGTCATTTTAGGTACATGGCAATATATATGGACCCAAAAACTCTTCAGATAAAAATTGTCTTCCGTCTTAATATTGTAGGGATCGTGTTTTAGGAAGGATGCTTGATGAAGCATACTGGGAAATGAAGTCCCAAGTACTCTATCACATGGGCAGTGAGATACCCATGGTGATTGGTTGTTAAGGTCACATGGTGTGACATGTCACTCTTCGAACCCATATATAAGCTGTTGTCTCATTTGAATAAAGAGAATTTGGCAGTGAACCCCCAAGCCAGCTGGTTATATATGGTTTATTTACTTATTATCATCATCATGGCCAGTCTTCGTGAACGAAGATTTGGGAAAGGTCATTAGCCTTGGAGCCTGCGCAGTGGATTTTTTAGGTGAGACACAGCGTGCGCTGAACTGAGCCCACCCTTTAATCCTGAGGTTCATCTGCCGGGGCCGAGCGAGCTTGGACGGTGGCAGTGAGGTCCTCAGGATGTAGGTTTGTTTAGAGTGACCTTCTCTTAGATGGATGGTCTTATAGGGCTGACGAGCTCCATCTGCCCGGAGGAGTTCCCTGACCGGGAATTGAACCTGGGCCGCGGCAGTGAGAGCACCGCATCCTAACCACTAGACCACCAGGGGTCCTCTTACTTATTATGTTAATAAGTTATATAATATCAAAGGAATTATATTCTCTCCCCTGAAGTGTTAGAGAAACAACTTTATAAAAACTTTTTAGAAATGTTTCTGTTAAAAATGTTTGCTATTATACTTTTGCTGCAGAAAGAAACTTTTAGTTTGTCGTGTTCCTCCCTGGCTGTCCCTGGGGATGTGAACAATCATTTTGACAGAAGGTGATCAGGAATGGAATTCATCTTATGTAACTTCAGTCATCCAAAAGTAGGGCAACCAGTCTAAGCTAACAGCCTAAGTTCCCTGTGCAAGACAGGAAGAGAGAGCAATAGGGGTAAAGTGTCCCTCATCCTCTCTCAGAGATACTGGTTTGGAACAGGGTAAACCATCCACCAGCAATGCACGGTTTCTTCAGCTACATTGTTGAGGGAGCATAGATTATTAGTTTAGACAGCTTAAATTAGCTATCAAGTCTCTCTCCAAATGTATCCAATGACGTAGAGAAGACAGGTCTAACATGTTTCATAGTCCACCTAAACACTAACAGTCATTAGCTGTTTAGTTGAATGGTTCAGTAACTCAGTAGGTTTCAGTGATTATGCCACTTATCTGATGCTTGTTCCTCCTCTGACTCCAGAAGAAATTATCACAAACACTGTGTTATAATGGATTGTCATAGATATGATTGCTGCTGCGTTCTATTTCCCGACCATTCCCAAATTTGTTTTAGAAAACTGAAATGTACTTCAAAGGAAAAAGGTGCTTTGAAGAGACTGTCAAGTGAGGCAACCATATTTTAATGTACACCATACCTCAAGCTACAGCCAATTGTAACTAAAGACAAAATTAAAAGGGAGGAAAGAAAGTTGGAAAAACTTCCCCTAAAATTGTAATCCTAACATTAGATTTTATGTGGGAACATATGGTTAATATTTATTAAGAGAAGCCACTATTTCAAATATCAGAGGAAGGTGTATGGTCCCTTCTGTAATACCCTTCTGTCAATGTAACTATTTTCAACAAAGCTTATTTAGGAGAGTAGAGGAGAAACAACCATCTCTATTACTGAATGTCAGCAAAACAGTATAGATGGAAAAAATTGTCTCATCATTTAATACTGGTTCAAGCTGCCCTTCATGTTTCTATTTTGTTTTTCTGAACACATAAGATGTACATGACTGCAAATTAAATCTTTTGGTTGCTGATACTTTATAAGTTTAGTGTATCAGAGGCTACTAAGATACACCTTGGGAAGCAGAACATTTACTAATTACAACTGCTGACAACGACATTGTGTCCTTCCCTGTGGAGCTAAAATAGTTTGGAAGGCGAAGAATAATTGCTTGTATCTTTATGTTCAAATGATTAAGAACAATGCTTTGACAAAGCCATTATTTATATTATTTTGAGTAATAAGTCCACAATTACTAGATGAAAGTCAAAAGAAGATCACAAGAAATACTTTATTCAACAGTACAGTAAAATTGCCAGAAATCAATTTTACAACATTTAGCTGAAAATTGTAATAGATACTAAGACATGTCATCAGAATTCTTTGTTAAAATATTGCCAATTGCTTTTTTTACATTTCTGTTACAAAACAAATTTTTTTTTTATGTTGAGCATGGCACTGTTGTATCTCTGATTTTCTACTTTAAAAGGGCAAATGTATGTACTGCTTTGAAATGATAATAAATTAACACCCATATTTACTCTCACTCCTTATGTTTTCAGCTGTAGCGATGTTACAGATCATAAGTTCTTTCTGACACTAATACTTAATTGTCCAGGTAATAATTTATCCTGGAATATTGAGGTGAACACACCCTACCCAATACATCATTGCTGCAGACCTGTCATATATTTCATACACTTGTTGAAGGTTCAGTTCCCTGCCCTGTGTTTCCAAGCTCACTGAGACATTAGGATACTCATTTCTCCTTTTCTGTCCTCTAGAAATCTAACTCTTGAATACAACAGATACAGAGCAAGCTGCCTTTATTGAGAATGTCTTTCAATATCTCACTTTGAATCATAGAAGGCAGACAAAATTGACTGAGATAAAAGTACATTTTTGTGAATATCAAATAAAAATTATCCTGGATTTCTGTATAGTAGATTGTTTGCTACTTTTATGGATAATTACTGGACTCATTCTTGCTCCTTTGCATGTGGGAGTAGGGTTTTTTATTAATATGTAAAAACCTGTGTTTGGAGAACTCTTGCATGCAGATATGCCTACCAACACTCTGGAAAAAGAAAGATTTTTTGTTGGGATGGCTGTAGGAATTTCCTTAATATGAATCCACAAGCAAGTAATTTCTATGGTAAAAGTTCTGCAAAAGTTTCATTATATATTTCTGGGATGTATCAAGTTGCTGTATAGACAGAGCTCTGAGTATGAGTATGAATATGAGTGAGTTTTTGAGAGAGAGAGAGAGAGAGAGAGAGAAGCCGAGGGGTGGCCAGGGGCCCTTGAACCTGGGGGGCCCCTGGGCCCCCATGGCCATGGTTTGGCCAGGGCTGGAGGCAATGTATGGGAGTGTGTGTGTTGGGAGGGAGAGACTCGCAACCATGAGGTGAGAGGGAGAGAGAGGCAAGCCCCTTGCACTGGGGCCAGGCCCTTTCCCCCCCCAGCAGGGGAAGTTCGGAACAGTATTATAACTGGACTGAGTGCCTGTGGCCAAAAGGCTAGGGGGCTTTTTTCTTCCCCCACTGACCAGGGAGGTGGTAGTGTGCACTTAAGGCTCGGTACTGGAGGCGAGCTGGGAGATGGGCCAGAAGAGTCCGGAGCCTGGAGAAGTGGCTGTGATCCGTGCAGAAGCTGGAAGAACTCCAGGCTAAAAGAATGGGTCTGGATCCCTTTCCCCCCATGGCATGGGGTGGCCCAGTTCTAGTTCCATTTCCATCTGAGGAACCATTTCCAACGGCTTGAGGTGGATAGGGAAAGGGAACTCCAGCACCAGGGGTTTCTTCAGGTCCTGAGCCTGGAGGGGAAAGGTGCTCTCCCCTCCTTCCACCCATGTGGTCTCATGGTAGGCACAGAGACAGCACACCAGCACGGAGAGGAGGCAAGAGAGCGTTTATTGTTGGGGGGATAACATTTATAGGGTTAGGAAGATTCACAGAGTAACCAATTACAGGTTGCAGGAAGGGGTTAACAACCAATAGGAAGCGGTTAAAAGGGGCCAATAAGAACACCTCAGGATATCTCCTCAGGACATTCCTGCATGGGATAACACTTGTCGTGGGGGGTGTTGGGAAGAAGAAGCATGTGTTTGCAAGGAGACCACAAAAAGCCATTTTAAGACATGTTTAAACAACAGTTTTCCCATATAATGCAGGTTTACTGCTACAAATGGGATATGGGCCAAGGAGACTCGGGGAAGGCCCTATGTTTCCCTTGCAGCTCAGGATGAGACCTCAGTAAGAGGTGAAGACTGGTGGGGGTGCAAGAGACCCCTTTCCCTAATACCTCAATGAGAGAGAGACTTTTCACTATCACCCTGAAGACTTCTCCTGAACTGATGTGGGAGCGTCCAAGGGGTGGTAGGGATTGTGTTAATATTGTGTATATAATTGCTTTTTAGTTTCTATAGTATTTATTGGTTAGTAATAAATTGTATATAATTCCTTTCCCCCATACTGAGTTGTGCCTGTCTGACAATTTCTCTTCGGTGTTGAGGAAAATTGTGGGGGGAGATTGGATATTTTTTGGGGTCAAACCTCCGCACAGATAGTCATATGAGTTTGAAAATATTTTTTTTATCTACTTGCTTCTGAGTATGTTCATTATCACCTGACACCACCTAAAGGCTGTATTGTACCAAAATTTTGATAAACAAAGCTTTTTTGTCCTTAGCTAAGTTCTGTGACAACATTTAGAATATATTTGGAGAATGAATAGCACATTTCTGGAATTTTCTATCAATTCCAAATAATAAGTGTATCTATTAACTTTAAACCAAGCATTTTTGCTTGGATTTCAAAAGTCCATTGCATAAGCCATTTTTGGGCACCTTTTGACATCAACACATTCCTAAACCATTATAAGCAGTCGATTCAACCGTATGTTCAAAAAAAAAAAAAAAAGCCCAAAAAACAACTTAGCTTTTCAATGTGAACTGAAAAGTATATAATTTCCCCCCCTCTTTTTTTTTTTTAATCTAAAGTACTTGTGTAATTATGACTTCAGAAAGTTATGGTGTGTTTTTACAGAGACGTCTGTATGTTTTTATCAGAAGCTTCATCAATTGTAGAACAGCTAGATTAATTCCCCAAATTTTTGTGCTGCTATAGAGTTGTGATCAATTTGTGCTTATGGTAATGTCTTTTTCCAGGATTTTTTTTTGTATATCTGTAACAACACCATAACACTATTTATTTATTAATCGGGACATAGTGGCATCCCAGATGTCAGTTAGATATTTTGTTTTTTCTCTTTAAACAGACTTGTATTGAGTAGCTGAAGAACGTGAACTTCCCATCAGTGTAATTGGAATGTAAATCTTGTAACAGCAGATGCTTTAATCGTGTTACAGACAAATAACTAATTTTGGAAGAAATGATACAATTACACTGATCAAATATATGAGAGAGTTCCAACACCTTCACAATTTACATCTATCAAAATTATGGTATTAAAGTGAACAAGAAAACCAGCTCTTCTGGTGAAGGCAAGTGAAGTCAAATAGTTAAAGAAATGTGATTTTAATGCAAGGTGGTATTCTTGCACTTTTCTGCATATTTTACTTTTAAAGTGTGTTTCAGAATTTTATTCACTTTGACTCTTAAATATGTATCTTTCATAGTACAATTTTGAAACTTCAAGTTTGTCACAGAACCTTTTTCATTTCACAGTGTTTTCTAGTTCAGAAATGTTCATATATATTTACAGAAGCTCAGAATCACAGTATATGATGTGAGTTGGCAGGAATCCACAAGGGTCATCGAGTCCAACTCCTGGCCCTGCACGGAACCATCCCCAAGAGTCACACCACGTGCCTGAGAGTATCATCCAAAAACTTGAACTCTGTCAGGCTTGGTGCTGTGACCACTTCCCTGGGGACCCTGTTCCAGTGTCCAACCACCCTCTGGGTGAAGAACCTTTTTCTAATATCCAACTTAAACCTCCCTTGACACAACTGCAGGCCATTCCTTTGAGTTCTGTAATTCTTTCTGCTCACACTAAGAATCTCTTTGACTGTTTAGGAAGATCATTTAGGTAGGCTGGATTTATCCTCTTTGTTAAATACTGTACCACAGTCAGAAGTTGTGAATTTTTGTTTTGAATTAATTGATGACCATGACTTAGACCAGGAAGTTTTATCACAAAACTTGAGCATCTTCAGTCTAGTTCCATGTTCTGAGAAGACTATATGTTTTATGGAAGTTTTAGTTCATCTTCTATACCATTTGAGGTGTAAGAGAATAATAGTGAACATCTTAATTCCATAGAAAATTATGCAATATGTAACTTACTGGTTTGATTTCTGGTGGGGGCTACAGGTTATTGATCTTGGGTCACTTTTTTTTTTCTTTCAATATAGCTGAGTGAATCTAGTTGATCAATGTAATTCAGAGCACATACTCTTACCACTTTATTACAATACAGGAAATGTATATTTATATCAAATGAAAATGCAGGAACAATATGGAGAAGTCAGAGCTCTGGTGATACTAACCTTCTAAACCATCATAGATGCAGCATGTAAATTTATTTTCTCAGAAACAGCTTGTACACCAAATTCACATAAGACTTTCTTGTCACTAGATTAAAAGAGGAGATGGTTGTGAAATGAGGTTACCTGATTTTCCATCTGTAAAGTAGTCGTATTAAAAATAAACTGTGGAGTTAGGCAGAGGAGAATCTAGAAGAACAATTGTTCTGTATTTTAAAGCAGTTAAATCAAGACAGTCCATGCTACATCACTTTTGGTTTGTAACACATGTTCTCAATAAAAACTCTTAAAATAACATTTTCCAGTGGGAAGGGCAGAACATTTCAATAACCCTTTAAAGAATCCAATAACTGTTAGGAAATTTATCATCCATCCAAAGAGGGTAACTTCTTTAGAAATATAAGTGTTCTTAGTTCCTTAATTTATTCAATATTGGAACAATTTATAAGATAACTCAAGTATAGATTTTCTATGGCACTAATACGAATGAAGCATTCAAGAGTTTCAAATAAATTGATATATTTTTAGTGTCTTTGGAAGACGGACAGTGAATAAAAAATAAAATTACATTCTTATCATTATAGTTGGTTCAAAAACTTTATTTCCACATCCCACAAGAAATTATGACATTATAAAATTTATTTTTATTATTTGTATTGAAAAATGAAAGTATAGATGTTTCTTACTGTAAATATATTTGAAAATAAATAGTCACTTAAACATTACTGTGTTCCATTTTCATGCCTTTACATTCCCATGTGATAAAAACCCTATAACACAAAATATCAACTTCTAGTATTGAAACGAAATTCAATATAAAGTTCAAATGGAATATCACTTTCTTACTGCAGTAAGTGTGCATTATGAACCTAAAATTAAGAAAGTAATGCTGATTTATTTCATTCTTTTCCTTTTAAAATTTTACTAATATATTGGCATTTATCTATGAGAAAAAAAGATTCCTGGTTTATTTATAACAACTTTAATGGAGTGAATATTTTTAGGGGTGATTTAGTCTGCCCCATTTTTAAATTAAATTTTATTGAAATGGAGCTGGATGCTGATACAAGATATATTATTTTCTCGAGATTTTTTCTTCTGATCTTTTTCTTTACATTTTGAAATATTTTTCAGTAATTTACTATATTATGGGATCGCAAGTCGCATTTTTTGTTTGTTATTTCTTCCAATCGGTCAGTGGAAGCTCTTGATATTAACTGAATTTTTGCTATGTGAATATAACTCTTTTTCAGCAGAACTAGAATTATTTTTTAAATTTTCTTTCAGTCCTAAAAAAATTGCATTGAGTAGATTAAGCAATTTTTTACACATTTTTTACTGGAAAATCACTTTCACAAAAATTCATCTTAACAAAAATAATGACTTTGTACTTAAAGAAAATTTCTACATGAAAATTCAAAAATTATTTTTTTTTTAAAGAAAAAATTGACTTTTATCTATCCACTCAACCTGAAATAACTTCAGAAAACACTCAGCTTTCCTCAGTTTGCATTTTCGGGTACTTGCATATTTTAGGTGAAAATACTTGTTCTGTTCTACTTCTTAGCTACCTCCAAACACGCTTAAAGAAGCTTAGCTTGCTTTCTTCTCATCTCAGTTCCCCCCACATCTTGCTCAAATTGTTGATTGATCTAAGGCTTTGCGTAGCAACTGTGTCTCCAGTGTCTGAAACAAGAGATGCAAATGCAGGCTGGAGAGCTGATAGTCTGCATAGACATGAAGGTAGTTGATAAGCACATCTTATTTAGGTGGGAATTGATTGCAGAGTCCTTTGAGGCTACTTTTCCTAGTTCTTTACTCCATGTGATTAGCACTCTCACAAAGCAATTGGAGGCTACTGAACTGTAAAATGAGACTGATTCACCCCACCGTTCTGTTGCAGACCATGCTTAGTTTTCCTGTCTGTCAAGTTATTGGGGAAGAATTAATTTCTTCTCAAGAATGATGAAATTCTTCATGATTACCAGAGGGCTGAGTTAACAGTTTTGCTAGCTTTAGGTGCCACAGATGGTTTGGCTTCTAGGAACAACTGATGTTTGGAACATGATTTATGAAAACCTTTGCTTTTAGAAAGTTACTTTCTCTTCTGTTATTAACTGTATTAGGAAAGGTATATTATTCTATTCCAGTTCTCTGTTTTTCAGTAATTTACTTTTGAAGTGAAATTTTGAGGTTATGATGTAGACTCGAATTCAGCATGAGCTCTTCTGGGCTTCATTCTCTGGTTCAGCTCACTAAGAAGTCTAGTATGAATGCTGTCTTCCCTACTTGTGGAGAAAAGAGCAGTTTCCACAATGTGGACACAATACTTATTTACAAAAAATCTGCTGGGAATGATCTTGAAAGGAGAAATATAAACCCTTTTAATAGAAACTATACATATACACTGTTCTTATAAGCTAGTGTAGCAAGGTGGGAAAAAAAAAACTGAACTGTTTCTTCTACAAGACTTTGGGTTTCTAGCTACAAATATCCTTTGCTATCCAGCTTAAAGGCTAACATAAAGAAGCTCCAAGAGAAACAGTCCAGGGAAGTATTTCTCACATATATATACACGCACACACATATATATGTACACTATTCTTCTCTATAATGAAGTGCCAGAAAACAGGCTTAGGTTGTTCTTTTTGCATGACTATGAACCTTTCAATCACTGCTGAGAAATTTTCATGCCTCTAAGAAATTTTAATTTTCTATCTACGTTAGTGTGTCCTTATATTTGAGGTCTCAGCATGTCTGTCCTGAACATTTATGTGATTACCACTGAAATTCTAATAAAAATGACTAGAATAAACAGACTAACAGAATAATCTTGCTTTTAAGGAAGAACTGCAAATGAGATCATTGAAGGAAATGCAGTGTGTATGCCTCCCAGTGCTCCACTGGTTCATCTCTGAGTCAGTTGCCATGTTATATGTGTCCTTGTAGAAATTTGAAAAGTTAAATGACTTCAGGCTGGAAATTGCCATCACATGATTTTGCAGTATTTGCTTCTACCTTTTGGGCACTGGTCTAGTTCTTGAGGTACTCAGCCAGGAAATAGCATTCTGCACTACAGCCTCTGCTTAAAGTACAGGATAACAGCCTTTTCTGTCTGAACCTCAAAATCATTGCTTTAACCAAGCCTGTAACACATCCTAAGTCAGACCTTACTATGGGAGATGTGAACAGTGATGAATAGAAATGGAATGAGAAAGAAAGAAAGAAGAGGCAACCTGACTGTACTTGACTTTTTGAGGCACTCAAAAGGGAAATGATCCTTTTCTTTCCTTTTTTCTTCTTTATATTTTTTCTTTTTTGTCATATATAAAATGCATATTCATGTCTAAAACTTGACTTTCAAAACCTTTCTGCCCTTTCTTGAGTGCTTTAACCCATGTTAGTTAGATTGAAAGATCTTCAATGTCTTCGAAAAGAAGACAGTTATACAAGAAGCAGTTATACACCCTACTGATCTACCATATCTACCTATATAGTAGATATAGGTCCAATTCCTTTTAGGATTAACGGAATCTGGAATGCAAGTATTCCTCTTGGAGACACTTTGACGGGGAATCAGATTGCAGGTAATGATAACTAAATGTAAGACTCCACCTGTCTATAGATTAAAAGCTTAAGCTTCTATTATCCTCAATGGTATTCTTAACAGTCAATGTAACCTAGAGCTGAACGTGGCTATCTGCTTTCCTTAGGGTGAGTTGAATTGTTCTCCATGATTCCTTGGCTGTTCTGACTGCACTGTGTCTGTCTATAAGGAGCTTAGACACTTAACTCATTTGCACCTTTCCATTGTGACTGCTTATAAGTAGATGTTTGAATCTGAGCTGAATCCTAACCTGTGTTTCTCTTTCTCCTCTTCCTTTATACCTTTTAAAGATCCTAGAACATCCCTGTCAGTTCACTGGTCTGTAGACATACAAAATGAGCAAACCATTTTAACTTTTGCAGGTTTTCAGGTATGCCTACTCTTGAAGTTGGGAATAGTTTCTCTACTTATTGGAATGTGAAGTTAGACCTAGATTGTGCTTGTTTTCTAAACCAGTTTGTGAGACAATGCATAAACTGAGTAGGTTGGATTCTGCCCTAATTGCACTACATTCACAAAATAATTCTAGTAGTTTTAAAACCAGTTTTGCTGATGCTTTTTTTTTAGGGGGGGGTGTGTGTGTGCATGTGCGTGTGCTGATTATTGTTGTTCTTTCTTCCTTAGGAATATATATTTAAATTTCCCTGCTGCCTCACAGTTCCCACACAATGTTTGCTTGATTGCATATTCTTTGTGGTTTCATTTGCTTTGTCTCTCTAGTGGGAGGTCCTGCAAGCAATGTTAATAGACCACGCTCCCAAGAGGAATTTATGGGTAATTTTCTTTGTCATCTGAAAGATTTATGATCAAAATATTAAACATGAGTAGGAAACTGAACTAAAATCACAGCTTAATTCTACATACAGATGTATGCTGATTTATTGATATGTGGATACAGCAGAGACCCCAGGTTTACTTCAGATTTCTGCTGACAGATGTAGGCAAGTAGCAATTTCAGCTAGAGGCTAGGTGCAAGGGACTCTTACATTCAGCTCACTATCAATACTGAGTTCTTCCACAGTTTTTTATGAGACGTTTGGGGGCAGATCCAGAAAAGTTTGTGAGCTGTGCCTGTCTGCAGTATTCAGACTACATTAGGAACTTCATTTCACCAAAGCAACACTTAAAGTGTCGTTAGTGGGCCTCAGCAGGATAATCCAAACCACCTAAATCAGCAGTCTAGACTCTGTAAGTAGACAGTGGAGAGAGGTAAACCTCTCTCAGGGTCTATGAGTACCTACTTCAGTTAGCAAACTATTTCTCTCCCTTGGCTCCTTGGAGTGTACATACCTACTCCAGTGTTATCACGTCCTGAGCAAGGGGCAGCTTAGAGCCAGCCAAGAAATAGCAGCCCCAGTCTCAACTGAATGCTTGTAGAGTAACCCTTGCCTGGAACAGCATATAACTTGAGGGTTTGTGTGTGGCTTTTTTTTTCCCCATGAAAAATTACAGTTAAGTGTAGTAAAACCATGTCTTTTTTTACTTTTCTTTTTCATGCAAGTTGAAAAATTGGTAGTACATTGAACTATGAAAATAAGAGATGCTTTATCATTCAGTAAGACAATTTAAATCTTATTTTTCTCTTCAGGAACAACAGCAAATACCACTGTTTCCTGGAGCTTATTCCTGCATTCTAACATATATATAAAGGATTGTCTTATATCTGTCAGTCCTCTCTGTCAGATTTTAGGCTTTCTCCTGCTCTACACGCAGGAGACTTTGCAGTTTCCTTCAATACTAACAGTCCTCTTACACTGCTTATTTTTTACTCATATGGAATGATGCACACAATGATTCTGACAAACTATTAACAGACATTTAAATGCTGCTGACCTTGCCTGCTGTTCCTCCTTGCACATCTCTGTTTTAGTTGACTCTTTTCCTGGTATGTGTAAAGTTTACTTCAAACTATTTCTCACAGCTAGTCTTTGTTGGAATCTCAGATGTCAGAAAGCTCAATTTTGTTTAGAAATTTTGAGCCCAGTCTGTTAATTTCCAGGCATGTTCCTGTAAATAACGAATTAACATCATGCTCCAAAAAGCTCACTGCTTGTCAACTTCTTTTAAAAAATATCTTCTAAATGTACTCTGACATTTATTTTAATTCTGTACGAATAAAGCCAACAACCATAATTATGATTTTTTAGGAAATAAAGATTTGATGCTACTAGCTAAACTTAAAAAGTCATTTAAGGAGATATTATTTTGGACTAGGTATTTCTTCTGAAAAGGAAAGCAAATGCATGATATATATATTTCACAACAAGGATACTAAAATATTTTTCATTCAATCAGTGAATGAACTCCCAAATTTTTGATGCTCAGTATTTTACTTTTATACTACCAACATTTTATCCAAAGCAGGATTCAGGTTTCTGGTTCTCTGTTTAGACACTTCCCTGTTATTGTGGATTTAGTTCATCTTAAAATGATGATCGTGAGTCTCAGTGGTGTTTGAGAGCTTGTGGTGGTGATTAGCAAAGGACTGTTTCTATTCTGAAGTGCACTGAAGTATGTAATTAAACGTTATTCTTTTTCTCCAGGTTGGAGCTGAGTTTTGAAATAAGAGTGGTTTGATTGAAAACTTTGCTTTGTGAAATGGTTGAGCTCTTCTCAAGCTAAAGCAAAGTTGAAAAAGCTGATGATACAGTTAAAAGAACTTAAACTATTAATAGGAAGACTTCTGCGCTGACGCTGCCTTTAAACTTATCCAAAGTCCACAATTCGTGATGGCTGCAGATTCTTTTCAACTGAATATAAAAGTATACAAATACCTTTGTTATGTTTATTCCCTCAATGGACAACAAGTTGAAGATGAGCCAGTGATGCACCCTTGCAGCAAAGCAAAGCCTCCTGCTCTGCAATAGGGAAAGCAATGCCAGCAGGTTGAGGTAGGTAGCCCTTTTCCTGTACTCAGCATTGGTGACACATGTCTGGAGTGCTGTGTCTGGTCCTGAGCTTCCAGTAGAAGAAGGACATAAAAATACTGGATTGGATTCAGCAAAGGACTGAAAAGATGATTAAGAACCTGAAGCATCTGTCTATGAGAGGCTGGGAGAGCTGGGGCTGTTTAGTCTGGAGAAGAGAAGCCTCATGGGGGAACTTGTGTGTGTAAAAATATATTTTTTACATTAAAGAAAGTGGAGGCAGACTCTTCTTTGTGATTTCAATTGATCCAAGAATGTCACAATGGACTCAATGTTAATTCCACCTAATTGTAAGAAAAAAAAATTTTTGTGTGTCTGTGTGAATATGGTCAAAAACTTGTAGAAGTTCCCCAGAGTGGTTGTGGAATCTTCATCCTTGGAAAAACTCAAAACCTTGACTAGACACCATGCTTAGAAAGTCTCTCTAGCCAATCCTCATCTCAGTAGGGGTATTAGTCTAGTCCAGAGGTCATGGTTGACCTGTGATTCTGTCAGTTTGTTAGTCTGTCAGATTCATAGACTAAAAGGAAGAAAATAAGTTTCTGCGACTACAGTAGTTTTAATGGCTTCAGCAGTTCTGCTGTGCCATGTGACCCCCATATGACATTACACGTTAAAAATTCCTTCATGTCTCCACAATTTTTTGCCACTTATATCAGTATACATTCAAATATGGATTTTATCTCAATTTTTTAATTCTTCTTTATCATAGAGAGCTTTGCTGGGAAATTATAGTATTCGGTTTTAAGAAGAGAACAAAAGCAGGAAAAATTATATTTTGTTACCTTAAAAACATCTTTGCAAAAAGGTCTTTCTTAAGAAAATTCTATGTTACAGCAAGTCATCCACAGTGATAGGATAATCTTTTTACCTATGAGAAAACAATAGATTGTTTAGTCCATAATTTTCTTCACGCATGATATGAACATCTTTGTTAGATTTCATACACTCTTTGGGTCAAGTTACTAACATATGTGTAGTTTAAATTATTCATCTCAGAGAACCACATGGGTTTAGCAAGCAGATTTACACAAATGCTCTTCAGAACAAGAAAAAATATTCCAAAAGACATAAATGCTGCTGTAGTATCTCAGTAAATACTAAAGATATTATAAAGGAAGGAAGAAAAGATGATCAAATACTCTCTTTTGGCTGCATATATTCTCTTGTTGAAGAAGCTGGTATTAGGTCTCAGTGTTGTGGTAATCTTCCTTTAAAATATTGAATATTCAGAAGCAATAAAACAGGTTGCATTTTATTAGATGAAATTCTTCTTAGTGCATACAGACTCTGCCTCCACCTATTGAAATGAAAAAAAGATTATGTCAATAACATTCCTAAAAGGTACCTATCTATCCATGTTGTTTTGTTCCTCCTGTTCAGGATTGGCAGTCTGATTGTTCTGTTTCATGGAAAGAGTCAGCTCCCTGAGCTCTAATTTTTAGTGCTCACTTCCAAAACATGTAAACTCCCTTTAACCTTAATAATACAGGAAAATCAACTGCAAATAGCAAAACTGATGCACACCCACGACTGAATACTTAAGATGGAAGGATGAAATGTGCAGAACAGCTGTTGCATGATACCATTATAGGATTTAGGGCACACATCATAATAAGCAATATTGTAAGTTGAATATGGCAACTATAACTTTCAGAGATGTTATATAGTGTCCCTCAGTATTTATAAAGAAATACAAATGAATAGAGCAAGAAAATATTGCATGAGCAATAATTTCAATAAGGTGATTTGTGTAATTCGATAGTGCTGCAATTTGATTCAAAATCCATTCCTTGTGTAAGAATTGGTTCCCAAATGATCATATTTCATTTCTAATGAGTGATACCTCATTAGTGATACCTTTTTCTACAGGGCAACTCTCAGAAATGTGGATGCAGTGTTATCTGGTACAGTTTTGTTAAATGCCAGTAACAGTGTCAAATAGGATAGCTATAAAGCATCAAGTACTATTTTATTTGAACACCATATCTGGAACATTTCAGCTTTTCTAGTTTGATCACTTTGGTTTTTTGACTTTTTTACATTATTTTCTTTGATTGCTAATCTTGGAGAATCTGATTTTTCAGAGATGTTTATGGCTTCACTTTCTACCTGTCCCTGTTTTTCTTTGTCACAGGCTTATAAAACAGAGTACTATAACTGGATTTGTCTGAAAATTAAAATCATAGTATTCAGCCTGTAACTACTACCGAATATCAATTATTTCTCTTTGCTAAGAGAAAAACAGACATCAGTTCTGTAAAACTCTTCAAAACACTTCAAAAAATCATCATCAATGTTTTTTCAAGTTATTATTATGCTTCTTCACATCACCCAACTTAGATTCCTGTCTATCAATGAAAGATAAAGTGAAAAGACTGAAGACTCTGCTTATATGGATATTGTGCAAGCCCCAAAGGTTGTCCCGGGCCATTGGTCCAGGTGATGGAACCACACTAGACAAGGGGATTCTGCTACCCATTGCTCCAGGGCTGCTCTCACAGGGCAATCCACTTCAGAAGGGAGCCATAGGTATTAATCATACCCCTGCAGGAAGAAAAACTACAGCAAGACCAGGAGTGAAGCAAGGAGTATTTCAGGGCAGGATTATAAACCTGTTTGAGCCTGCACAAGGCTTCTATTCTGGACTGTCTTTGGGTAGAACCCCATGCCTTTTCACTGCCCCTATGGTAGTCTAGATAAAAGAGGTAAGTTTTGTATGTAAATACAAATAGCCTGAGTCTGCCTGAATAAAGTGACACAAGGGATAAAGGGCATTAAGCTTGTAATTCCACTGTCATTTGAATAGTTTGCTTTTACTTCTTTTCCTAACAAACTGTGGCCTTCCCTAGAGTGCACTTTTATGTCTTGTCATAACATTTTAATGTGTAATTTCAGTGATTAATTCTGCCTATTGTTTTTCTTCTCAAAAGTATCTTCTATCCTTCTGAGTCTGATCCCTTTTTCAGGCTCTAAGAATCTGTTTCCATATCAAAGTCGTTTGGCTGTGATATTTACATTCGGGGAAATATCTGGATTATGGATATTGAGAAATATAGCTTAGTTTTAAAATTAACTTATTTAAATTTCAAAGCAAAAGAACCTTTAAAAATTAAATTAAATTAAATTAATTCTTTGGGTTGTTTATATTTTTAAAAAATTAATATTTTTGATGAACGTAACTGGGATAAACTGTTTTAAAAAATGTACTCGGCTGCTTTCTTTAACTGTCTGCCTTAGCATGAACATAAAGAACAGTCATCCCATTTCCATACACTGTGTTTGTCAACTATTGTTGCAAGTTATATGCTGACCTGTCTTGACCTTTCTATGACAGACAGTTAATAGCCTACATTGCCATTTCACCAATACAGCCAGACCTTATGCACAGTATCATCCCATGGGATCCGGTATGTTTCATCAGGACACACTCCTACTTTTTCATATTCTTGGAGGCCACCCACAATACTAGGTTCTTTTCCTAAAACCCCAGAAGCTGTAATATTGAAGAAATGGTGAATGTGTCAGGTGGAAAGTGAAAGGCCAGAACAGCATTTGTCTTCCCTGTGTCGAAAAAGCAATACCTCCAAGAACAGATCTCAGTGATGATTTCCCTAGGGTAGTGTGGTTCTACACGGTTCTAAACAAGACTGTGACAGCTAGACAGCAGTCTAGTCCCCCCCCATATGTTGCATCTGTCCTTCAGAGGGACTTCTGCCAGACAAAGAGCAAATTGAACCTCTTTGTGCATGTACAAAACTGTATTTATGGCAGTGAGCTTATTAGCAGAACATTAAGCCCACGTGTTTAAAAACACATTAAGCCCAGAGAAAAACAAATATACCAATCAGTACTTACCCCCTATGGCATGCATTTATTCACCAGAGGGAGAAACATTAATGGACAATCAGAGAATCTTCTAAGGCAGAGGAAGCACACTGAATGATCTCTCTTCTTAGAAGGACTGCTGTGACAGTGGTCTTTGAAGATCAGAATCAGAGAGTGAAAGAGGAAAGGTACACTGCCTTGATATTTGGAGAGGTTTCAGGAATTCTTCCTTCTCTCATTTTCTGTTGCTTAAACCCACACTTCAAGGAACCCGCTGGACTTTGTTGTGTGCTTCCTGTCTACAAAGGTTATTCTGGCTGGGTTTCCAGAGCTAGTGAAAACGGTCAGGTCTTGCTAGCTCTAAACAAAGATCTTGATACCTGGTTGAACTGCAAAAGACCTGACCCCTCCCCTCACAAAAGCCTCCCTGTAGCATGCAGCTACTGAATTGCAGACAGAAATTTGTCACATTAGAACTGGCAGGCAGCAAGGACTGTCCCACTCTGAGCCTTGCACTCCTGAAAGCAGGGAGAAGGAAGCAAGTTCACCCAAGGTTTATTTTACCTTTCACTTGGAAGAATCACAGTGTTTCTACAAGATGTTTTTTGCTGCTCTAATAAGAAATCACAAATGACATTTTAATTGTATTGAAAGGTTGTATTTTTGTTGTTGTTGTCTGTTTGGATATTTTTTTTAATATTCTCATATTAATCTGCTGCTGGTAAGAATAGCACAGTTTAAGTCTTCCAAAAGGCTATTGCAGTGTTCTAATTTCATTTCAATTATCAGTACAGCTCCACCCTTCCTTAAATTTCATCATAATGCTAACAATAATGTTACACCTCCTCGTGCTCTTCACTTGCCTCCTTTCTCTTCTCTTAACTGCTCTTAATGGTTCCTATCTGTCTTTAACTTTGCATTTTCTCCCCCCAGCCAACGCCATGTTCTTAAAACTCATTCTAGCTGATGCACAAGAATCCATCTTCTCCTTCCTCCTTCATGGTCTAACCACCCTGGGCTACATATTCAGAAGTGTCAGGATACAGAGAAGACAATGTACACTGAGACATAACTTCTATTTCAATTTTTGTTTAAAAAGATTTATGTTTCTTTTTTTATTTATTCTTGAATCAAAGAGATAATTCTTTAAGAATAAGCAGATTAAAATGATTGGGAAAACATGCCCTGAGACGTAAACATTCATATTTTTCATGTATGCCTAGCTCGTTGCTTCTGTCTCTGATTTCATGCTCTGATTTTATATTTATGATTTTATAATAAAACTGCACTATTATGAAATCAGAAATGCTCGTCAGTGAACAGATAACTCTTTAAGAGCAGTAGTGCAGACTGCTGTTTTGGCCTGGCACACGTCCACTCTATGGGCAGGCATTAGATTGGATCCAATCACTCAGTTCCATATGCTCCTGAGGTCTTGAGTTGAGGTTAGTGATGGTCACTGTTTACATCACTATGACTTTCAGGAATATACTTCAGGACAGCTGTCACAGTTCTTCCAAGAATTTAGTGTTGACACGTGCTTTACATGGAGACCCTTGGTCTCTGGCAGCTCTGCTTTCCCAGTTCGAGATAAATATGAGTACATGGTGAGAGAACAAGAAATATATACATTCTTTAAACATATGTAGACCATGAAAAAAAAATCTCTCTCTTATTTGTGATTCTCATCTACAGTTGTATAATATCTCACAGCATTTCTTCTTTTCAGTCTGGTCTGATTACTTATGAATCACTTCTGGTTGGAAAAACAGTCTCCTTTTACATCTCTGTGACACACTCCCGTGAGCTTTGGTTGAGAGGTTGGTCCCAGCAGTAACTTCAGTCTAGCCTGTTTGCTTCTGTGAAGATAGAACAGTTGAGAGGGAGAGAAAGGATAGGTGTAAACACTGAAGAGGGGGAGAAGTTGAGAACTACTTAAGCCATTCTATCATCAAGAAAAATGTTTGTGGAATCAGGGTCTTAAACATCTTAATCATGATGGAGTTTACAATGCAAGTGAAAGTTGCAATGAAAAGGTTTTTACCAAATAAAGTGGAATTCATAGGTTCATACTTAGTATCTCACACCTGTTATTTGTTCTTTAAAATCTAACAGAGCCTACAAGGTCACTTTAAAGAACACTGCTCCCTTGCACTATAAAAAATGTATCCCCTCACCTCCAAGTGCTGGTGCATGGTAAAGAACATTAGATAGCCTGGAAACAAGTATTTTATTAAGACAAATGTAAAGGGTGGCTGTCAAAAGTGTTTATAAATATTTTCGAGAATTTTATAGCTATCAGAACAGGTGAATTCCTTTATTCTTTAGTCAGACAATAAAAATTGCTTTCTCAGTTTTTATTCATTCACCACCAGCAGACTTTATTTCACACCTTAAAAAACTATTATTAACTACAGTGCAGGGGTTAAAGCTAGTAATATATACTAATTAAATGGATGTGTAGTTTATTTTTCAGAGTAGTGATAAAAAGGTACTCCTACAGTCTTTGATCTTGAAAATGACATTTTAAAGTTTAAGACTCAAAATTATAAGTCAATATATTTTCATGGTGGGACACCAAATTTAATCATTTGACCATGGTAAAACAGGAAACACTGGAATAGGTTACTCAGAGAGGTGGTAGATACCCCATTCCTGGAAACATTCAAGGTCAGGTTGGATGGGGCTCTGAGCAACCTGGTCTAGTTGAAGATAATCATGGCATGGGGGTTGGACTACATGACCTTTAAAGGTCCCTTCCAACCCAAATTATTCTATAATTCTGTCATGATAGGATTTTTCATTAAAATAATAGCCTTTTCCATCAAATTGTATAAAAACTCCTTAATGCTCTTAGTTAATTAGGACTCCTTTGCAATATTCATGATGAAAGTTTTATACCCATTTTACACATATGCAAGCAAAATAATTGTGTATTTCAAACAGAAGCTCAAGACTTTATTTCCAAAAGCAAGAAAAAGAAAAAAATTAGTTTCCCTACTCACAGTAATTATATAATTCAGAGAATATCTTAGTCTTGAGAGTGAACCCTATAACTGAGATTTCCTGGCCTTTTCTAGGTAGTGTTCTAAAGCTCTGGAGTATAGCCTTTGTACATTTGTACTCTACAAAACCGTGTCAGTAGGTTATTAAATACGTAATATTAAAATTAAGTTAGTCTTAGAGAATTGAATTCTTGTTCCTTCCAGAGCTCAAAGCTAGGAACTTGCAAACATGCAATGAAAATGCTGAAAAGCAGAAAAACCTCAAAAAACCTGACATGAAAGAGAAAGATGAAGATAAACTAGAAAGCAAAAAGTTTCATGCAGGAAACCAGCGAGTGACTATGGCATGAGCTATAAACACATAATTAAAAACTTTAGTTAACCTGCAGGTCATCCAGGACAAGCAAGGACATGCCTGAATTACAAAGTCTGCATAAGAGACTATGTTCTAGCAATGCACAGTTCTTCAGACATTATTTAATCACTCCCTGAGGCTTAGCTATGTGCTTAAACACCAAGTTGCCTATCGTAACAGGAATGACTGCAATCTCTCTAGGCATGCATGTGTGCTATAATGAGGATATAAAAATCTAATTTCTCACTTTCTAAAATATCTATAGTTTTCCTCTCCAAAAGAAAACAACGCCACATATTTCAGACTGAGATTAAAAAAATGTCTATATTTGTCCTAAATTCCACCTGTTGTTATATTTCATTTCTTTCAATACCACCAAATACATAGAGAACTAATCTCCCTAGAAGAGATAGAGTGGATTAATTTCTGGGAAGTTAAGAGCTTGTCAAGGGCAATAAAACCAAAACAGGCACAAGTTAGTGTTTCATAAAACCTCTTTGTGTGTGTGTATGTCTCAAATCCCAAGAAATTTCTGTATCCTCACAGACCATTGCAGTGTACTTGTTGCAAAATAAAACCAATTTGCTTAGCATAAATGTCTGCATCACAGATTCCAGAAATAGTAAAACACACTTATCTGCTCGTTTACTGAGAAGTCCTGTTGCATTACTGAAGCTGTTGGCCTCAGATAACAGTGGGAGTCAGATTTGTGAAATTAATATGTGATTTTGGCTATAACAAAATTTTCAGAAAACTTTCAAATCAGACATTTGATAATACTTCTCTTATTTTGACAAGAACTGATGTCTTTAAACTGAAGGAGGTTAGGTTTAGATTAGATACTATGAAGAAATTCTTTATTGTGAGAGTGGTGAGGCACTGGCACAGGTTGCCCAGAGAAGCTGCTGACACCCCATCCCTGGTAGTGTTCAAGGCAGAGTTGGATGGGGCTTTGACCAACCTTGTCTAGTGGAAGGAGTCCCTGCTCATGGCAAGGGGGTTGGAACAGATGATCATTAAGGTGCCTTCCAACCCAAGCCATTCTATGAATCTAATTCTATGATCCTGTGCTACTCACATTTCATGAAGTTATGATTCAATCCTGATATAGTAAAAAAATATACCTTTTCATAATGTGTTGAATGCTTCCTGTGATGCAATGCAGAATATGGTCTGATGTGAGAATTACTGGGGCCATCTTAAAAAAATCCTTCTCTGATCACATTGCAGAGGCTTGATCTGCACTGCTCTGTATTCATACTCCAAGTTTCCACATGAGTAATATGCAAAATTTCTGTCTGTCTCTCTACACCTTTAAAGGCAACTAGAAAATAAACAAACAAAGCCAGCTGTGTTTTGATCATTTTCTTCTTTTTTCACTTTTTCTTTTAGACTGCTAAGAAAAGCCTAAAAACTAAAACAATTCTGGCTCTGCTACTTCCATCATCACATAATTTATTTACTGCTAGTTTTGTATCGTGAAGAGAAAGATTTTGAGTGCTTCATTACTAAGTTTCCAACATTAAAGGGTAAGATTCAAAAGTCTGATGTTTCTGAAGCACTCTGAACACTCTGTTTGGAGAATAATTGACTCGGCCCCTATACTGCTTTGTTTGGACCTTTGTCAAATGGGTCTGGAAAACAAATTAACATTGACAAATTTTCTTTAAGGACCATTAAAAGAATAGTTTCTAGGTATTATAAAAGAACTTCCCAAGTTTCTTAGAAATAATTGAAATACAGTCCTGCTAAATGATTCTAGGAGAAACAAAATGTTGACCAAGCCTCCTCAGGTCAACTTATTAGTTAACTTTGTAAACAAAGTGTTATTCTCTCTTCTGAAATAACTATAACAGCTCTATTACTCAAAGTATATTTACCTTTTTCTTTGAGAAAAACAAGTGAATTACAATCTTTAGATTAAGCATAATATTACTCTTCAACATTTTCATAAATAACTCGGACATAGGACTGGAAGGGATACTAAACAAATTTTCAGATGACACAAAACTGGGAGGAGCTGTTGACTCCCTTGAAGGCAGGGAGGCCCTGCAGAGAGACCTCAACAAGTTGGAGGGCTGGGCAATCACCAACCATATTAAGTTCAACAAGGGGAAGTGCTGGTTTCTGCACCTGGGATGGGGCAACCCCGGATGTTTGTACAGACAGGGGAATGAGATGCTGGAAAGCAGTGCCATGCAAAGGGACCTGGGGGTCCTGGTCAATGACAAGTTGGATATGAGTCAGCAGTGCCCTGGCAGCCAGGAGGGCCAACCATGTTCGGGGGGGGGCATCAGGCAAAGCTTTGTCAGTCGGTCAAGGGAGGGGATTGTCCTGCTCTGCGCTGCACTGGAGAGGCCTCACCTTGGGTATTGTGTACAGTTTTGGGCACTACAATATTAGAAAGATATTAAGCAATTAGAAAGCATCCAAAGGAGGGCAACAAATGTGGTGAAGGGTCAAGAGGAGAAGCTGTGTGAGTAGTGGCTGAGGTCACTTGGTCTGTTCAGCTTGGAAAGAAGGAAACTGAGGGGAGACCTCATTGCAGTCTACAGTTTGCTCATGAGGGGAAGAAGAGGGACAGGCACTGATGTCTTCTCTGTGGTGACCAGTGACAAGACCTGAGGGAATAGCCTGGCTGTGTCAGAAGAGGTTCAGGTTGGATATTAGAAAAAGCTTCTTCAATCAGAGGGTGGTTGGGTGCTGGAACAGGCTCCCCAGAGAAGTGACCACAGCACTAAGTCTGACACAGTTTAAGAAGCATTTGAATGATACTCTCAGACACATGGTGTGACTCTTTGGGATAGTCCTATGCAGGTCTAAGAGCTGGACTAGATGATCCTTGTGGGTCCCTTCCAACACAGCATATTTTCTGCTTCCATGATTAGGAAGACAATACTTATGTGTTAATGAGAGAGTCAGGCAGCTCAGTAAAATAGTGGTGCTAACTGTGCTGTTGCTTCATAATAATCTTTCCCCCTCATACAAGTAAGTGGAAACTAGGACTATACAAGAATTTAAAAGAAAGCAAAGGTTTTGCAGGATAGCAAAAGTCTGAATGTGATCGATCTCTTTCAACATGCTGGGGACTCTGACCGCAAATTTTAAAGGATGAGCGTAGCTGATAAATGACAGAAAAGATTAGTCTGAAATATTTACTATCTGTAGTGCTAACAGTCATTCCATCTATATTAATTGGCACAGTGTCTTCTGTGCCAGATGGTCTATTGCAGAGAGTGAACATTACCCTCATGGATTTATCCAAATTATGTATTTGACGTTTGGATGAAAGCATTTTACTTTTTTTACTAGCTGAGCACAGAGAATTATGTTTGTCATCTTAATGCTATTATTCCATACAGGACATCAATAAATATACATGCAAAGGTCTAAGTGGATTCTAAGCAAAGACAGATATGATGGATTTTGTTTGAAAAAGCTTTAAAAACTGCAGTCTTATTATTGCCAGTGTTCATCCCAGCTTTCAAAATAAGTTCTGATGCCCTGTTGCTAAGACAGTAAACAAATACTTAAGATGAAAGTCACTGGCAAGTGTAATACCTCACCTTCTTCCCCATATCTAGGTATTTTGGGAAAGACCTTAACTAAAATACTGCCATAAACACATTATGTTTTGGCCTAATGCTAGTATAGGTGTTATAAGTTCCCCTCTACCATATATTGACTGCCTGAAGGTGAACTGCTCCAAGGCTGCCTCATCTCCCAAGCAGAATGACATGGCAGCTCAACTCAAACCCCTGACTGATTTCAATTATCATACTGGATGACTCATATCAAGAGCCAGTGCCCCTGGAGGAAGGTGCAAATGAAGGGACTCTCTAGTTCAACATGAACATGAGGGAAGAAGGCTGCATGGATTGCCACAAGAGTGGTTGCTACTCAAAAGGCCAAGACACCCTAAAAAAGTCTATGTTTTCAGTCAGTTATCGAACAGCAGCCATATGGGAGTTGATAGTTTGTTAACTTTTTAATGAATTCATAAAAAAAACCAAAATCAAAGCACAAACCAATAGCAAAAAAACCACCAACCAACCAACCAAAAAAAAACCCCCCAAAAACCCACACCAAAAAACAATGGAACAAAGTGTCAGTTTATTTGCTATTATATAGCTAAAAGCTCCCACCACACACTTTTTATTAGTCACAGCATAAAAACACGGTGCAAAATGTGTGAGATAAGGAGATCAAGCTTACAGTGTGTGATAAAAGGTGGTATCATCTGTTCTACATACATACAGTCAGCAGATATACTAGAGAGTATACAAAGAGATATTCACATTGGAAGTAAAGGGATGAGAAAATAAAAAAGAGGGAGGGAGGTAAATGGGAAGAAAGATAGAGCAGGATGCCTTCTGTCAAAGGAACTGCAGTGAACACAAACAAGACATTAAGTGCAAAATAAAAACAAAGTAAATGCTGTTTGTACAAGCAAAGTAGAAGAAAGACAACAGCAAGGGAGGAGAAAAAATGGTGGGAAGAGATGGCATGAGCACACATAGAATAGGAAAGCAAGGGAAGATTCAAAGCTGAAGGGGAGATAAACAAAGGAATAACAAAAATGTTTGTATTAGGTTCTTCTTTTTGCTCAAAATAGTTTTTTTTCTGGTTTAGAAAAATATGATGACAGAAGGCCAATACCATCAGACAATTTGTCTAGCAAGAATTGTTCTTTAGAAGAAATATCAAATCCTGGCAATTAGGCTTTGACCAGAGCCCTCTCTTCAGCAGGCAAACAGACTATGGAGACATTCAGTCTTTCCCACTCCATTTTTATCTGAAATAAATCAATTACATTTTGGAGACATTAACAAAGCTTTCAGGAAAAAATTTTCCCTGTTTTTCCTACAGACAGGTCTGTGATTACAATTCTAGGGTGAGTATGTGTGTGGGGGGGTATGCGTGTGTGGTGTTTAGGCTCATTGTGAATATTTAAATAAAAAAATCATTGAATAGTTACAACTTGCTGCTTCCTACCATGACTTACTCTTCCTTCAGAACATTCATCTACTGCAATATGGGACTTGGGCTGGAAGGAGGTCAGCAAAGGCTAGAAATGTGAATTAACATTAACTGCCTGCTAAACAAAGTGATGATTCATGAATAAAAAACAGGCATGATTTTAAAGGTCACTGGACCCAGTTAAACTGCGTGTCTAACTCTTGTGTATCTGGCACACACAATAAGCAGAACTGCCATAGGGCAATTCCTCGGGTATTCATCAGCATGAATAATTCTGGTCTCATTTAACACATAGCCATACTAAATCACATAAAGAAAATGAGGTATAGTCTCAGATCCATAGTCAATGATTTTATTACAAAACTTCCACCTCTTGCAGAAATTCTGGCACTCTCTGTAGCTTTTAACCCTCTTAGGAGATATGAACTATTTCTAGAGGCAGGCTCCAAAAAAAGTCACCTTTTTAGTCTGAGGCTTAAGGAAGACTCTCGTCTGGCAAAGGCATAGGTTTGCAATTTTACAGGATGCTCTCCTAGGTCACCTTTGGATAGCTTTCAGCCTGGTGCATTAAGATGATTTTAGCCTTTATTCTGTAATGCTTTGTTATTTTGAGATATTATTTTTTTTTCTTTATTTCTGCTTTTATCTGTGGCATTTAGACTGCCAAGACAGATAGCCTCAAAAAAAAAAGTCATTATTACATTCTGTCTCTATCCAACATTTGGGCTTTCAACATATAATAAATATTCAGATGTGTTTGCTGTCATTAGCTAGAATGGGAAGTCTGTCACTGAGAAAAGGAAGACCTAACAGCCGGGCCAAGCTTCCTTTAATGTTATAGAACTAAGTAACTCAATATTTCATCAAGGTCTTTAACAAAAGCCTGACAACCTGGTGTAGGACTGGTTTTGTCTTTGTGCTACTGAGATCTATTCTTGAGATCCTTCCCAGAACTCTTGAGCACAATATGCACATGGCATTCATCATTTTATGGGCTATAGAATACTACCAGTTAATAGACCATATATACTTCCTGGAAATCATCCTTTGGTTTTGGATATCTTAAATGGATGGGATCAGCCAGGGTCATGGCCAAGATGGGATGGTTATTTGCACTCTACTACACTTCTCATCTGCTGGTAAGATTGCAATCCTTCTTTAAATAAAGAAGGAGAAGCCACTTTTACAGTGAGCTCTGAAAAAAATGATGGAGGGTTTTCAAACCATGATAGTCTATTATTAATTGCTTTAGATTTGTTCTTTTTTTTGAGGAGGTAATATGGTCCACAGGCATCCCAGAACTTAGCATTAGTTTGATTTTTTACCAAATGAGTAATTTTCTCTTTCACTAGCTACATCTGTAAATGCAGAGTGTGGTGATACTAACTGCTCCTTGAAAAAAATATCTTAAAGTGGTTTACAAAGAAAATTACATACCAATCTATGTTAGGAATTTGTATGGCTCAAAAATTATATATATTCCAAGTCAAACACTGGATAGTACTGCTTTTTGCTAAACTTCACTGTTATTTCTGTTAATTAATCCACATATATGAAATATTTTTTTTTCCATATTGCTTGCAATTTAAAAAAATTAAATATTTTAAAATATTAACATAGTTTCTTAGTAACTAGATACCATTCAATTATCATCCTTGAAAAATCTTTAATTCTTCATGATCAGTGATATATCGTCTTTTCTTCCTCATTAGCAAAATATGAGCTATAGTTTTCTTTTGTCTTCTGATTACCACTACTATTTCAGAAAAGAAAGTGAGTCAAATTAATGGATATAGCTTTATTGTACATACAGCTTAATTTGACATCAAGGTCATACTCAAAAACCAGGCTGCAAATTGAAAGTGCAAGGTCTAAATACATTTTTTCCCATGATTTCACTGATCTAAAAATGAAGAAAATTGTATATTAATGGAAACAAAACAAAACATTTTCACGATCCTCATTTTTTTTATCTTGTCTTCCTCTCTTCACCTGGCAAAATTCCTTCTGGATGCAATATATTCTGCCGCACATATTTATCTCCCTGGAGAGAGACTGAAGAAAAAAAACATGTGACAGATGTTAGTCACATTGCTTAATGTACTACTGGAACACATTCAGAAACTATGGTGATGAGCATGATATAAATAATCTATATAGAAAAGAATCCTGAAACTATTCCTCTGAGAAATTGTTCATTAATTTCAATTAGACTTTTACCTGGGTAATGATTAAGATGGGCTGATTCCCAATATTATAGATATTATTAGCCTCTTTGACAATAAGTTTAATACCATCATTATGTTATTTCAAGACTTTGTTCTCAAAAACCTTTCTACTAATTTTCTTCAAAAAAAATGAATTTATTTATCAAAATTTACATGATAAATGGCAGCATCACAGGAAATAAAAGCCCTGGAAGTGATACTAGCCAACAGCTAAATTAATAGCCAAAATGCTTATTATCAATTTATATTACCTGTTGGCCAGGATGTGGTCAGCCCAGTGGAATAGCTGTATTAGGTCAGTCACAAAAGGCAATCCAGATGGGAGTCATCTCTCTGTTCAGTCTTCCCCTGAACTTATGAATCTGTTTTTTCTTCCTTGTAATTTGTGTCTTCTCTGGATAGACACTCTACATTCCTCAGTTTTGTCCCATTAGGAAATAAATCCTTATCTTTAGCAATTGTTGTTGATTGAGTAATTTTGCTAATATCTTCTAATTCTACTATATCCTTTTGGATATGGAAGGACAATGGGACAGGAGCCAGAATTGCACAGTTTTAAAGGTGATTCATGATTTATTCAACCAAGAATTATCTCGTTCTCTGTTTTGTTGTATTTTTTCCTTATAGTTACTAGCATTTGATTTGGGGTTTTTTTGTCTTCTATTCAGCACAGGACTGACATATGTGGAGCTAGCTCTCATTATCTCAACATTTTTCTTCTGAGAGATAACGCTTAGCTTGTAGCTTATCATTTTATATGTGAATATGTGGGTTTTTTCCCCTTGTGCATCGCTTTACATTTTTCTGCGCTGCATTTCATCTGCCATTTTATTGCCCAATCAGCCTCAAAAGTTTCTGCAGCAATTCTTCACAGTCAGTCTGCATTTTTCCTATCCTGAATAATTTAGTATTAACAGCAAACTTTCACAGCTCCCTACAAAATGGCTTTTCTAGGACTTGCATGAAGTCATTGTAAAGCACAAGTCCCACTGTAAAAGTCCACAGTCACCACTTTGCTCAACAAGACTTGGTATTGTACTGCTTTCCTCTGCTTCCTGTCTCTTAATGAGATACTTTTATCCATGGAAGGTTCCCCAGATTGAAATGAGCTGTGGGTGCTCATTTTCCTTAAAAGGCTTGAGAGATGACCATTGTCAAGTCTTTTGAAAATACAGAGACTCTGTCAACTATATCATCTTTATTTTGATGTTTGATGGCTTTGTCAAAAGAAATACCAAAACATCTACATCACAGAACTTCCCTCTGCAGAAGATGTACTGATCTTTCCAAGTAACTTGCATTTATCCAGGTGCTCACTAATTTTGTTATACATTTTGGTTGCTAATTTACCTAATATGGAAGTCAAGCTTAGAGAATCTAGCTACCCCTGCCTCCCCAGAAAGCCTCTGATACACCATCTGCTGTGGCTGTGGTGATGCTGAAAGAATTCAAAGAATGTAAAGGAAATTCTGACTATATTTTGATGGGAATACTCCAGGCGTTTTCCTGCCCAACATGAAATTTGAATATTTATAAATAGAAATGCACTAATAGGAACAAGTCACTGAATATTTTGATCACTATGCAAATTGCAAAAGACTACTAATATCATGACGTCTTGAGTTCTGAACTATTTTTGAAAGTGGACATGATTAATTTATTTTGTGCTATGCCCACATCCCATATGGTCTCCACTTATGGTACTAAATACACAAGCCAGAGCAGACCTGTAGGATTCATAGTTAAGGGTTTATAGATACTGTGATTTTGAAGTCCATGAAACAGGTATCTGGATAGTGAGTTGGAATAATTTCTGGAAAGGTACTGGAGCAGGATTTAAAGGCTGAGTGTGCAGTCTAAAACATCTAAGCAGTTGTCATTGAAAATCATTTTAGGTGCTTATAAGCTCCTTTAGATCCTTGTCCAACAGCTCTTGGTTTCAGAGTGGGAAGACAAAACCATGTTCTCTACTCTGTCTCAGCATTTTACTCTCATTAAGATACTTTGGTCAGACCATGGTAAACTAGGTATTTCCACTTAGAAGACTCATCCTGAATGTGAAATTTCATGAAAAGTCTCAGAAACATCCTTTTTTTTTTTTTTTTTCATTAATAGCAGGGAAGGGAGATCTGTGACACAGAAATACCCCATTCATACAGATTTCGCTTTTTTTGGAATTCCCGTTGAGTATGCTGACATCTTGTGGCTGGCTGGATATTTAAATGTGCCATGTCTGTGCTGAGGGGAGGCAATTCCTGCACAGCATCTTGGGATCTCCAGCTCTTCTTGGAGTCTTAAGCCAAAGGCCCCATGTTGAGAAACATCTTGAATTTGACTATAGAGTATTTTCTTCTTTCTTGGTTGAAATTCTTTTTTCACTTCAAACCGCGTAATTTTGGGGGCAAAATAAGCACTCTTATGTACATTTATTTCCATCTAGTCACATACTCATTAAATCTCTGTGCCTCAGACATAGACCAGAGCAGTATGACAGTGGTTGCAACAATGTTAGTATGTGCTTGGCAGTAAACTGATCTTTTTTGACTGGTTCTTGGCTTCCTTTCGTGGGCAGATGTTAGCAGAAGGAGGGAATGTTGTGATGTTTTTTTCCACAATGAACAGGATGAACGGCTGCGCTCCAGTTCTTTGGGATTTTGTTTGTTTGTTTGTTTTTTTCAAAAAAATATATCCCCCGCAAGCCCTTCTTGTCTCATCCTTTTACAGTCTAGAGATTACTTATGTCATTGGTGTCTTCCGGCTATTATGTTTCTGCACGTTCCTTCTCTTTTGTCTCTGTAGTGTCCTATCCACTCTCTCCATCTTTAAAAATCTGTCTTCTTTCTTGTCTTCTTTTCCTAATTGTACTTTTTTCACCCTGATCAAGCTTCTTCAGCAGAGATTTTGTTGTGCTTGTCTGCAGCACAGCAGCTGATTCCACAATAAAATTTACTAGTTTTGATACCATCACCCTGCTGTGAGTGACAAGGAGCGGAGCAGAGCCTGGGTATGTAGCTCAAGGGAACCTGATAAAGCTGCTCAGGGTTACTGCAGAGATTATTTCCATGCTGAAGGCCCAGCAGACAGGACGACTGCAGGTACATACAGAGAAGAGACAGCAGGTAATACAGAATCTGCAGCTCTTTTGGGGTTAATAATATGCTTCTGAGGACAAGGGTAGAGGTTTTGCAGGTAGTTGCTGCCTCAGGCATAAGCAGTGGCATCCTCTGTGCTTGGTGTGAGAGTTAGACACAGAGGCTCAACGTATACAATCTGTCTCCCTCTGTTTATGTTCATGATTCATCTGTGCCTACACACTCTTATGAACAGTATGCTGCACTGTGTTATTAAACACGAAACTGTGTACATAGCTTCTGGGATTTGTATGTATGTCTCATAAGAAGAAAAAAAGGGTTTCAGTGAAATCCTGCCCATATGGCAGGTCAGCATGCATTAGTCTCCGCTTTTCTGATGTGCCTGTTCTGAAGAACCATTCAGAGAATTTATCTAGCCAGCACTGTAGGAAATTTCCAAGCAGAAGAGGATATATACACATATGTTTCATTAAGATTTGATGAAGTTTTCAGAAAGGTGTTATATTATAAACCAGAAGAAAGACAATATGATCAAAGTATGCTGTAGGTTCAGCATATTCTCGGTAGAAGTGGAAAGCTTACAGATATCAACTCATAAAATGTATTTATTACAGATAAGGGAAATGGAAGAGAATTTAGTGACCTGAGAACGTTAATCTTTTCAGGTAATAATTAATTATTATGACTAAAAAAGAAAAATCTTAATGCCTCCAGGAGACTTTTGCAATACAAGTCTAGTGGTTACACTCTCAGAAGTTATGAGGGAAAATTAAGAGGCTGAGTTCTTTGTGAGGTCAACACAAGAATAAATAAATGGATCTTGAAATAAATTAATCCATCCCACCAAAATTGTTATAGCTCTTGAGACACTGAATTTGGGTGCTTTCACTGCTGGTGGATCATATGATTAAGAACAGCCTGTCTAACAGGAAAGTAGAGTGAAGTGAGAGGCAGATAGAAAAGCCAGTCCAGATCAGTTCCCTTGAATTGTTCTCAGCAGTAAATACTACACTTTTTCTTTTTTTTTTTGGCCTGGATTTTGTGATAAAGAATAAATTTGTAGAGAAGGGTGTTTGTTTTTTTTTTTTATATCTGTGTGGCTCTCAAGAGTTTTAACCTGCATCACATTTGTATGATCACAAATATTATTCTCATTTCAAGAACTTTCCCAAATTCTGCAAATATACTTCCATCTTTTAAGGCTGTTTTAGTAAGTTTCACATGGAATTGAAGTCATGCTTATACTTTACAGAAGCCTTTGTGCTGGAAAATGAACTGTATGACCACAGGAATTATAGTTCTGAAAGTCCATTTGTAGGTTCTTCCTCATAACTGCCATATTAAAAGTTGTATAATAAACCTTGTTCAGCTGTTTGTTATTAATTAAAAATGTCTACTTCATGTGTAACTCCCAAGTTCTAAGAAAAGAAGAAAATGCATTTTTCCCTTTTCTTAACAATATTTCAAGAAGTATTTTTTATTATACGTTAATATATGATACAAACCCCTCCAGTTCTGGGCTCCTCAGTACAAGAAAGACGAGGAGTTACTGTAGAGGGTCCAGTGCAGAGCCACAAAGATGATGAGGGGTCTGTGATATCTCTTTTATGAGGAGAGACTGAGGGAGCTGGGCCTGTTTAGTCTAGAGAAGATTGAGAGGGGATCTCATCAATCCATACAAATATCTCAAAAGTGGGTGCCAAGAAGATCGTGCCAGACTCTTTTCACTGGCGCACAGAGACAAGAAGAGGAGCAACAACCATAAACTACAACACAAACCACAAGAAGTTCCACCTCAATCTGGGAGAGAACTTCTTTACTTTGAGGGTGGCAGAACATTGGAACAGACTGCCCAGGGAGGTCATGGAATATCTCTCTCTCTGGAAACATTCCAAACCCACTGGGTACATTCCTGTGCCACCTGCAAGGCAGGTGATCCTTTCTTGACAAGGGGATTGGACTAGATAATCTCCAGACATCCTTTCCAACTCTACCAATTCTGCGATTTCCTAAATTCTTTCAGCATTGTGCATTTGATTTAAAAGACATTGGATGCACCATTAATATTTGCTTCAAGGATTTTAAAATTATTTTTGGAAAACATCAACCTAAAATAAGTAGTGGTCAAAAATTTCAACACAACCTTCAGAAATTCCTTTTACTGTAAAGTTACCCTAAAGTCACACAGGCTGGAGTGAAACCAGTCACAACAATCTAAGTTGTGTCACACCCGGTGAGCTTTTCTTTATTGTGATCCTGTAGCATTGATGAAAGTGGTTTTGTGAACATTTTTCTGCAGGTTTATAACCACTCTTATTTAATGTAGTGTTGGCTCTTCCTACACTTAAAACACTGACAAATATAGGTGTTACACCTCTGTTCAAATAAAGAGTTTTGGCCCCCTATGCGTTATATTCCTTTCTATTCTGTGAGTGAAATCCTAATGTGTTTCTTCTTCCACAAAATGCCAGCACTCTGTTTTGGTCTAACTTTGATGGCATCCAGTGTCATCGAAACTGAAGTTTCAAGGTGGATGTCCAGTTTCTTCTGCATTTAATGAGTTCTCTGTAAGACCAAAATATTTTAAATCACCCAAAGGACAAAATTTCCTTTAAAAATAAAAAAAATAGTTATTTAAGTAAGGAATACTTAGATAAGGGAAATTTGCTTGTAGACATCCTTTTTCTATTTTCCTTGCTTTTCCCCACTCAATCACCTTCTGAGTAGCACCAATCTCAAACCGCTCTAGACTGCTCTGAAGTTTTTTTGCTGCTTTTTCTCCACTATAAGTTGTTCTTTCATGAGTGCCAAGCTCTTATTTGTGACTGTAATTGACTCTTCTATCTCCAAGATCCTCTGCCTTAAGTATGCTCAGTAACACCATCAGGGAAGGAAAAGTCTCCCTTCTCCTCCCAGTAGGCTCTTTTTTGCCAGCTGCTTTATTAGGTAACATAAACATAATTATAAATGCTTAATAAAGCAGATATCGCCTGGCACTATCACAAAAAAAATAGAAGATACATTTCTTTGTTGGTTAGCAGACATAAAACAAAGAAGGATGCAATTACTATCTGGGAAGCCTTTGAGCACACAATGAATATACCTGTCAGCATGTGTGTCAATACAGATTGAATAAGGAAGGATCTTTGGAACCGTCTTGTCTTTCAGAAGTACTCTGAGCTTTCCTTGCACTCTGGGCTGTCTGCTGGGTGTCAGTGCAACCTGACTTACTAAGAACACAAGTGAGACACGCTAAAAGAACCAAGTTTCCAAGCACAAGACATATTTTAGAGATGTTATTTTCAAGCCTCCACAGCTCAGCCAAATCAAAACCAATTTTCCCCAAGAAACACAAATGCACTGTTTCTAAATAAGGAATACATATCTGCCAATTACTAATTTTCTAGGTTCAGCTGATTCATCAGTACACTTCTTCAGCAAGTAGTCATAAGGCAATTTATAAAAGGAGTCAATTTTAGTCTACTTATGTTCCAGAGGACCAAACAGTATTAATCCAAACACTGCAGAGAAATAAACAAACTAGGTTTAGGCTGGGCTCAGAAAATCTCTAAGGCAAAATTTTCACGAAAGTACAAATGATTTTAGACGACCATATTTAGGTACCTACTGTAAGAATATAAGCTGTAACAAACATTAATTAGTCTGAAAACCAGTTATTCAGTCAAACTATCTCTTCTTGTCTCTCTAAAATGTATTGAATAATCACAAAATTTGGTTTTCTTACTAAAGGGTTTACAGAGGATTCTTTGCAGTAATTCTACAAATATAAAACAATTGTTTAAGCATTTCAACTCATAATCCCAAAGTTGCTCATCATAAACACTACTCCATGTTGGCACATCAAATGATATGTTTGTTTGCCCAACAGTATATTTGATAGTTATGCCTGACTGACAAAGTGGAAAGAAATCTTATTTTTTGACAATGATTCTTACACATGACAATATTAAACTAAGAAAGCTTGCCCTCAGATTTGCTCCTGGATGTGGCCTGGCTCAACTGCTTTTCCTCCAGAAAATTAGAATAGAAAGAAAAGTAAATTTTGGTGGGTTGGTCTTGGCCAGCTACCAGTGACCTACCCAGCTGCTCTCTTACTTCAACTTCTCAATCAAGATGGGGTAGAAAATAAGATGGAAAAGCTGATGGGTTGAGATAAAAACAGGGTGATCACTTACCAATTGGCATCACACACTTAGGTAAAATTAATTTAATTTATTGACAAATAAAATGCATTTAAATAGTAAGAAACAAAGACAAATTAAAATAACTTCCCACCCCCCCATTCCAGGCTCAGTTTTACTCCTTCATTCCCAACCCTTCTACCTAAACCTTCTCTGACAGCACAACACACTGTGGATGGGAACAAGGTGATTGTGCTCAGTTCATAATAGTTCTTCTCTGCTTTTCCTTCCTCCTCTCACTTTCCACTTGCTCCAGCATGGATTCTCTCCACTGGCTTCAGTCCTTTAGGACAACCTGCTCCACTGTACATCCTTCCAGGGCCACAATTCCTGTCAGGAGACCCTGCTCCAGCAGAGGGCTTTCATAAGCCACAAGTATTACCTTTTAACAGAGGCATCATCAGCATTGTTGATGGGCTCACCTGCATCCTGTTGTGGGTCCATTGGAGATAATTGGAACCAGCTGTGTCTAACATGGAAGTAGCCCCATGCCTATTCTCACAGAGGCCACCTCTGCAGCTTTTTCTTTTTCAGATATTCCTGAAAGGATCAGCCACTTCCAATGTGTATTTCCCATTTCCTTGGTGATTACAGGTAGAGCAGATCTGTGCTCTAAATTTGTTTTGTGACCACCCTTCATCTCAAACTGCTCAGAGGTACTGTTGCAAATACTAGCAAGTATTTTTTTTTTGCAAGCATTGAGTCTTGACAGGAATTTAGAGAAATCCTTAGAAATGCATCTCCCATTCAAATCAATTAATAAAAATTATCTAGAAACACATTTGCAATCTTATAAAAGGGAAGGACAGAGCGTCTGTTATCAACAGAGGTTAAGAAAGGAAAAGTTAGTTATTGTCTGAAAGAAAATTCTTAATTTGTTTATAATAACTTGGTTTCTTACTTCAGTTCCTTCCAGATTCTCCAGGTACCGAAAAGTCATTGAAGATGCAGAGGGGGATGAAATGAGTCATCAGTCCTTTCCCTTCCCTTTTATTTATGATTGGAAGAAGGGAAAATTATTTTCTGAAAACACACATGAAATTAGATTTTGTTTGTTCTCCTGAATGAAAATCTTAGCTACATATTTCTTAGTATCACTAATGTCAAGGCTTGAAAAGTATCTTTTTTTGCTTCACAGAATTCTGGAGATCCCTGTTCATGAGAATTTTTGCTCCCACTTTAGAAGCTGACTTTGAAAAGAGTCATTCATTGGTCCCCATGCCAAACTTCTGAGAGTTTAAGGAAGGTGTCCTTTCAATGCAAGAGAAATTGCAAGGGAAATTACAAGCAGTTTCTGGACATGTGTGAGTATATTTTAAAGCAAACAAAAGTCATTCCATAATTCTCTCTGGGACAATGAGGAAAGTTAGCAGTTCTATCTCCATATATAGGAGACACAAACAACTATTTAATTCTTGTTGAAACTGTAATGAAGTTGAAATAACCTTACAACATGACAACTGAATTATATCCATTGGATGCAAATGACTAATTGGTATCAGAAAGATCTAAGAATGTTTCAAGGAAGCTACGGATGTGCAGGTACAGGATGGGCTTTTCTCCTCTTGCTATGCGTGTCATCACTGCCCTTATGTATTTTCTGTCTGGGAATAGAAATGTCTTCCCTCTAGTTGCCATAAAAACGATATTGGAACTCTGCTTTCTCCTGAGATTCAGAAAATGATAATGAACCCTTTCTGCTTGCTCTGAGGGACTCAAATTTGAAGCAAGAGACGAGAGCTTTGAAAGCTGTTGCTAACTCAGTGCTATTGATATCTGGCCTGGTACCAACAAAGGCCGTCTTTCTGTGACTGGATCAACTATCTTGGCATGGATTTTTGCCTTTGTGCCAGCTGGGAGTCACATTTCACTGTGCCTTGCACTTCATCTACACACTGGCAGAAGCCAGATTTCCCCGCAGGCTGCTTAACCACCTTGGCATGGCTCTTGTCCAAATGCTGGCTGGGAGCTGGTTCCTCTGTGGCCTTCTCAATTCTCTTGGCATGAGACAATTGCTCAGACACCAACTGAGAGCTCAGTTCCTGCAGCCTGCTGTTTCCATCTGCTGATTCTGAGTGGCAACAAAAAGAGAGTGGCTATCCTTCAAACCACCTCAGATTGTTTTTTCCTTTGAAAGTTTCTGAGGGGAAAAAACCCCAACCCTTGGAGATGAAGAAACACTAGGTTAAACATTCTGTGAAACCTCTGTTCCAAAAAGAAATTGGAATTTCAGTCTTGGTCAGTTCCACCTGGGCAATGAATTTGCATCTGGCTGTAATTAATCTGCAAAAAAAGGAAGAACTGCCCTGTGGGATGCATCCACTTAGAAAATCCACAGTGGTTTCTGTATGATATGCTTCTTACAGATATGTTCTAGGCTCTTGCTCTTCAATCCTGATCTCTGCATCTCTTTCCTTTAATCCTTTTTGCAATTGTTGACTGGTTTGCCTGACTTTGTCATTGTCTAATCCTTTTCTTAGTCTTCAGTTCAATAACTGAATTCAACAATTCTTGGATTCTTGACTATGTTGCAGATTTCTTTTTCCAGACTACTGGAAAAATATTTCCTTTTTTGGTTCACTATAAATAGGTCTGTCTGATTTTTACTTAGCCTTAAGTGCTGAGTACAAATTTCCCTGTCTTAAGATACATTTCCATGAAGGGATATTGTCTGGATACATAAAAATCTGGAATTGTCTTCCTGACAAATGACATTAAGTTTAGATTCTGTGTGAAGATCTCTCTCTATCTGTATGGAGATAGAAAATGCTTATCTCCTACAAACCAAAACAAGATAAGGCTGAGAGCATTCACTCCTTCTGCAACTTAATGCACCAATGTGTCTCCAGTTCTGCTAAACCCAAATGATAAAAAGTCTTGAATCAGACATGAGAAATCATGACACTTCTGAAAACTTATGACTGCTAAGAGTTTATAAAAGCTGCAAATCTCGGATGTCCTTGGAATTTTGGAGGTGGAGAGATGGTGAGGGAAGAAGAAATGTAGAGGGAATGCTTACTACTGGGAAATATTTAGCTGAAAAAAATAGTTTTACAACCTCTTTACTGGAGATGTTAATAGGCAGTTTGAACGTTAATACTACTCATATATACCACACAATAATGCCACATAAATGTGTTCGTATTTTTCTTAACTTCCTTACTTGTCTTTATGTTGACTTTTACTAAACAATTTGAAAATATCTGAGGAGTAAAAGGGAGATAGTAGACAGCTTTAAACCCTAAAAATTTTATATTCCCTTGGTTAACTTTTTAGGTCACATAGTCTTTTCCTACTGCTTGGATTGTGTGATAGGGAGATACTGCTCTGCCTACTACACATTTTATAATCAAATAACTTGCTAGTAACTTTAGATAAATGCATAAAAATGTGTGTTAAAACATGATCCAAATGATAGTAATCTGTGGGCAGATAGTCTCTGGGCCCACAAGGCCAAAAGGCGAGTTCCTGACTTTGTTCATTCTCTTTCAGGTTTTCTGAATGTCTCACAATGACCAGCTTATTTAACTGCAAGGGCAGTGGCCACTTTAGTTTCCTTCTGGACAGTTGGAAACCCTGATAAAGCTGAAGTAGTTTGACATCAAAAGTCTTCCCCAAAAGAAACCCAAAACCTAAAATAGAACAGAAGAAAAAAAAATCTAATTAGAATTAAAGTCTTTTCCCAAGCTGTATTAGTTTTACAGGACACCTCTTATGGGGCTACTTCAACAAAATACATAATTTTATTTCTGCTCCTGCAATGCTTTTTTGCCACTCTTTTCTTCCAGTTCTCTATGTGTCTGGCTCTGCAGAATGTGGGTTTATTAACATAGCTACAGAGATGGGTCAAAACAGCTTACCTTTTTTTAATGGGTTCCTTCCAAACATATTTTCACAGATTTTCCAAAATGCAAAATTGTATCATAATTCTGATGAATTCTGAATTCATTCTGTTTTGAAGTGTAAAGATATATGTAAAGATATTCAGCATACACTGTAAAACCTGGCAAAAGTAGTACTTTGAAGAAAAAATAGAACACATTATGCTAAAATCACATTTTTAAAAGCTTAAACCAGGTTCTGGCTTCTAGGATACTTATATTCTGAAAAATATATTCATCATTTAAGTATACGATATAGTGTGCACTGAAAACAGTACACTGAAAATGCAATAGAAATAGTACTGTTCGGCTGTCATTAGTGATCATTAAGTCTAATTTTGAAAGTGCTTGTCTGTCATAGATAGCAGCACCAGGATGCTTTGCCATGTATAAATATAAAGAAGGAAATATTTTTAGAAAGAATTTTTAAAATTCTTTTCCAAAATCCATAGAAAACAGAAAAAAAAAGGAAAAAAACCAACAGGAATTCTTGGTTAAGATACAAGACTTCCTCCATGTGTTTTGAAAGAGCATCTTTCTGAGTTCCTGTGAACTGAGACTGTGGCCACCAACAAGGAGAAGGCTGAACCCCCATCCCCACCGATGGGGAGAGGGCTGTAACCTGTGATGCCTGGAGGAGCCAGGACAGAGGAACAGGAGACCAGAGCAGGAACACTGCCAAAACGTTCTGAGTCTTGGACATTACCAAAGACAAATACACCCACCTTCCTACACAAGGCTGCAATAGAGACACTGACCAAAATGACTCTGGAAGTCACGGCCATTGCCAAATTGGCTATGGCAGAGAGCCTTCCTCCACAGTATTTAAGAGTGAGTATTTTTTTTACTTCTCAGTGGTAATTGCACCAGGTTTAATCCCTTAATATTTTGACTAGGTAAAACTAATTTCCTCCAATCTCTCTTGTCTTGTTAAAATATTAACTGCTGGGGTCTAAGGGAACCTCTTGCAGATAATTTCCCTAACACCCGGTGCTGGGATGGACCACGCTAAAACTAATTTCTCTTTATGCTCTTATAAATCAAATAGCCAATGCAATTAAATTTAAATTTTTAATCTTTTTAAAACACTCATGAACCAATCATCTAAGACCAACCAGCAACACCTAAACAATCATTCACTCTTCTTCCATTTATTCCATTTTCCAACCCAACAATACCTAAAGAGGAAGGAAGCACTGTATTTATAGTTATACAAAGAGAGGGGTAATAGGAGCTGTTGAATGTTTAGATGGAATGTCTCTTTCCAACATCAGTGTTTTACAGGGTATTAAAATTATTGTTGCTGGTATTTTAAATAAATCCTGAATTATAGAAGTCATAAAAATACAGTGTTTATAGAAGAACATGGATCACACAGATTGGTTTTATTTCCTTTGTTTTTTCATACCTTTCCACAAAACTATGTAATGAAGTAGATATAAACATTCATTCATTCATGGCTAGGCTTCGCGAACGAAGATTTGGGAAGGCTCTATCCACATTTGCTACAGGCACGCTGGTGGCTTATGAGGCCAATACGTGACAGACATATCCGATTGCAAAAGGCGCAGCAGAAAGACTCCTTAGATGGTGTATTCTGCAATACACGGTTCTTTCTGCGTTGCCTTTTTTCCTCGAGAGTGATCCTGCGTGTGTTCTCGAAGGAGACAGCTGCGTTATAGATGGTGTGTCTCCAGGCCTCCCGAATTGAGGCCAGAGTAGACCAGTTATGGTGATCAATATGGCCAAGGCTGAGATGTTGTTTCAGGGAGTCCTTGTATCTTTTCTTCGGGGCTCCTCTCATGCGGCAGCCAGTGGCAAGTTCACCATAGAGTAGGATCTTAGGGAGACGGTGGTCCTTCATCCTGGAGACGTGCCCTGCCCATCGCAGCTGCGTTCTCAGTAACATGGCCTCAATACTTGTGACTGCTGCTTGCTCTAGAACAGATGTATTGGTCACGTAATCTGACCAGTGGATGTTTAAGATTGAACGGAGGCAGCGTTGATGGAAGCGCTCTAGGAGACGTGGGTGGTGGCGGTAGATGACCCATGATTCGGAACCATATAAGAGAGTGGACAACACTATGGCTTTGTAAACACTGATCTTGGTGCTTTGCTTCAAGTGTTTATTACGCCATACTCTTTTGTGGAGTTTTCCAAAAGCACTGTATGCCTTTGCTAACCTGTTGTCTATCTCTCCGTCGATCTTACCATCTGAGGAGACGAGGCTACCAAGGTAATTAAACTGTTGGACTGATTTGAGCTCTGATTGGCCAATGGTGATGTGGGGATATACTCTGGTAAAATAATCACATAATTTTTTCAAGAAAAGTATCTGTCTCCTTCAATATGTCTACTGCTTTTTAGCAATCCAATCTTATACTTGTAGTATTTTAATTAATAGAGGCTAACTAATTTGGGGGTTTTAGAACTTTTTACTTGTTATTGATTTTTAAAGAATTTATTCACTACTGATTGAGTACAAAATTTTAATGAAAATTCATCTGCCTCTAATCTCCATTTTACTTAGTAGTAGAGGAAAAAAGTAATTGGAACTATTGAAAAAGTTGAGCGTGATTAGAAAAGACCCCCACCCGTGGAATAGCTGTGCCAAGGCAATTTTTTCATGTGAGTAAAATGTTTAAAATCCCATTAGGCTTCAAGCTCTTAAATGAGATTTTAGTTTCACAAAGACCTTTCCATGTTCTCAAGAGGGGGTGATTTTCAAATATATATGGCTAGTGTCAGGTTAAGTTCTTAAGGACTGAGGTTTTTGAACAGGCTGCTAGACTATCTTCAATGACATTCAGTAAATGCTTGTTAAGTGGCTCCTTCAGATTCAGATCTAGCAATAAACTTTTTAAATGTGGTCCTCAGTGCCCCATGGGAATTCTTTGTGAGGTCAGTCTCAGCCAAAGTTATTTGAATTCTTTTAAATTATATACAGTAGGTAGTAACTTGAAAACCTGACTACTTAAAGTAAGTGCTGTCAATTTTTGTCTAAAATAATAGCCTATGATGTTCACATAGTTATTTTTCAACCAGTATTATATTAATGCTGTGAACTATTCTTCATAAAGTTACATTTCATTCTTATATGAGGCTCCTACTGTGGGCAGAATTGTTTGTTCACACTCTATTTAGTTCCACAGTAATTGTAATAAACTAATTTCACTGTCAGAACAGTCCAAGGTATCCAGAGATATGCCTTATGGAACACAATTTTCCAATCAAAAAGGGCAAGACCAGATTTTTTAAAAATTTGAATTAAATCTAGGTCAAGTCTAGCTCTAGCCTCTCCCAAGTTAGCAATAGTATTTTCAGTGGGAACTAAAAAAATATTTTAATATTTTCTCCCTATCCACTAATACACTTATTATGTTTGTATCTACATTTTTATACTGAAAATACATAGAGATTTCAGTAAATTTTCATTGAGATAGCCAGTTTGCTAAGGATGATAAGAGAAATTATTTGAGTGATGTACAGAATTGACTCAGTACTTAAATGGACCCTACAAGAAAGCTGGAGAGGGACTTTTTACAAGGGCATGTAGTGACAGGAAAAGAGGTAGTGGCTTTAAATTGAAAGAGAGTAGGTTTAGACGTTTTATTAAGTAAAAATTCTTTATGGTGAAACACTGGAACACGTTGCCCAGAGAAGCTGTGGATGCCCCATCCCTGGAAGTGTTCAAGGTCAGGTTGGATGGGGCTCTCAAAAGCTGTTGTACTGGGAGGTGTTCATGGCCATGGCAAGGGTGTTGAAACTAGAAGATCTTGAAGGTTCTTTCCAACCCAAACCATTCTACGATTCTATTCTATGATTGATCTTGCTTAACTAGTTGAGAAACAAAAGAATAAAGCTACTTAATGCTTTTTTTATATTCAATGAAAAAAAGTAACCCCTCCTCTTCATGAGACTCTTGCATTTCTGATTTAATTTTCTGTCTTTCATTTTATGCTTAACCTTGGATTACTACTCTATGTTAAAAGACTTGACTAACTGGTCCTGTAATTTTATTTCAGTCACATAACTTGACTCAATACCATGCTTGTTTCATTCAGTTATCCATGTCAGGTTCTTGGTTAAGAAAGCTGTCCTTAGCCTCATAATTTCGTTTCTTTCATGCTTATTAAAATTTGGGCTTATCTTATGCAGGCACATAAGATAGCAGACAGACAAAGCAGACACACAAAGCAGACAGACAGTCAAGATCCAGTCCAAGATCTGGAATGTTCTCCTTGTTCTCTTCCATGTCTGGAGATGGATAGAAACTCTTGATGCATACGTAAATGAATTTTTCCTTTAGAGCTCCTTGTTCAAAGTGCCATCCTGTAAATCGGTAGAGAGTTCAGCATAAACCCAGAATATTTCTTCTATCAAACCTTGGTAATATAAAAAACTGTTGTTGAACCTCTACATTATAAAGATAGGTATTCTAAATATTACTCTAAGAAGCTATCCAATTTTTATAATGATGTCCCTTCATCAACTCTTAAACTGGAATCCACTGAAGATATTTGAGCTCTGAAGTATGTGTTTGTCTTAATTCTATCTTTTGAACACCTCTCAAGAAATGTACAGAAGATATATCATGGCACAGAGACCTTGAGTTTCAACAGAATTAAAGAGCTCTTTTAACATAGTTGATGCCGATATGTATGAACTGAAAAAAAAAAGGGAATTATGTAACTGACAGCAAAAGAAGGGAACAAGAACAAGGAAAAGACTGCGAGTGCTCTTTAGGAAAATGAAACTGAAGTGTCATATCCTTTCATTTAGTAAAGTTTTATTCTATTAGATATAATTATTTTTCCTTTGAGTTTTGATGAAGATGAGGCTGCTAGGAAACTCTTTCTGATTTCAGGTGTCCCTGTGTAAATATGAAGTAACCAATTTATACTGATGACAGCTCCTGGACTGAAATAAGTACAGATACGGAGTAGTTTTGATGTTTGTTCATGACTAAAATAAGGAAACATGTTGTTACAAAAGAGGGAAAACTCAATGACCAGTTGTTGCCTCCTGGTCTCCAGGCAACATCTGTTATAAGTCATGAGAAATTAGATTAATGCCATCCTTGTAAATATCCGATTCCTTCTCAGTAGAGCTGCATGAAATCCTTGGCAGTGAAACATACCTCCACTACTTGCATAATATCTCTCAAGATTGCTTTGGAATCATGAATCTTTGTTCATGGCTCATACCAATTGTATTAATCTGCCATTAATATCAAGATAAGTGATTATTCTCTGTGTTACAGGTTCTAAAGGGAGGATGGTAATATTATAGCTCTGCTTACACTTATGCTGCCTTTGACAGCGGGACCTGAGTACATGTTTACTTTTATGGCTCAGTGAGCACATACTTGCATAAATTGACTGCAGTACTCACTACTTTTATCTATGCAGCATTTCGACATGAACTTACTGGGTAATGATAACAGTGTTACAACTTTCATATCTTAACATGATTGGCCATATGGAATGTGTGGCCAACATCCCTTCATACACACACAGGTACATATCCAGCATATTTGTACAAGAAAAAGTCTTTTATCTCTTTACTAAAATTTCTGCAAAGTGATGCTGCCTATTACTCCATCAGGGACATAATTTAGATCTGCTAGCAGAATTCATCCATCTATACCTATCACAAGAAATAAATAGAAACTTAATAAATTGAATAGATTTTTGATGGAAATATATACTATCTTGATAACAAAGCTGCTTCTCTCTTCTCCTCAGTAGATGTACTAGATTACAGTTTTGGACTCGGCCAGTCTCCCCTTAGTTGATCACAGAAGACCAGCACTGACGGATAATTATAGACCGTCCTCCTCACCTAGTGTTGAGATATGCATATGAAGAATCATTTTCCACTTTCTTCAGAGCTTGCAAGCCTGTATATCTCTCCCTCGCTGGTTCACTTTTTTTGGTTAATTTTACCATAAGAAAAGAGACTCTGAACCCAGAACATAAATAACTGAAACATTTTTTTTTTCTGTAGGATTTTAATGATAATGAATACATTAGTATAATACTTTAGGTCTAAGTTTTTATATATGGTAATACTGTAGCAAGAGATATAGAACTAAAATTCCAAGTTGTGTGTGTGAAAATCAATTTTTTCTGTAGTTATAATTACGGTGTAGATGATGATCAAGGTTGTGTCTTTATGCACACCCAGCACTCTGAAGACGTGCACTCCATGACTGGTCCAAGAATATGACATCAAATTATTTGCACAGATGTAATGCAAATGTCTGGGTTGAGATACTGGACCTGACTTGGAGATTGATGAGCTCCTAGCCACCTTTGCAAATAAGTATTTGACTGATAGTTACAGGAACTCTTGGCATGGGATTTTGGACAGTTTTCAAGAATCCCTCAGACAGTTCCTGCTATGACTAATCTAATTTATGTGTTGATTAACACCCTGGGTAGGAAATCCCGGAGATTCCCAGACAGTTGCTGCTACACTATTTAGAAGATTATACATAGACAAGACAGTAGTAAATAATAAATAGAAACCATTTGTAGGTTTTAAAGATGTTTGAGAGATATTTTGCCTGCAGTTAAAACAACTGGTAGAGGTGGATCATACATGTGTTGGGGCAGTTGCATAGTAGAATAGCTGGTTTGTAAAAACTGAGTAGAACAGTGGTTTGGAGAGTCTTAGTCCAACTGAAGATGTTACAAGAAGCCTTGCAATGGAGGCCGTCATGACTGTTCCAACAGCAACCGACTATCCTGTATGAGAGACCCGATTACCCTTCAAAGAATTGCTCTATGCAAAGATCAGAGTAATAATTTCTTTGGGAGAAGCACTGTGCCAGAACACATATGAGTCTGCGCTCTTTTTAAGAAGGGTTCCCCTAACAGATAGCTGCACATTGTTCTGCAGCTCTATCATCAGGAAAATGAATCTTTGACTCTGTAGACCATCACAAGTCATGCATGTTTTGTCATGAATACAGCACCCTTAGGTGTAAAACATATGCCGCATATTTTGTCTGTGGACAGAACATGAACAAAACCAGGGCACACACCTTTGCATGGGTAACGATCTGCAACCCTTGCTGCTATTTGTCACATAGTTCTCCATCCAGAAAGTCAGGCTACTAAGGGAGTTCAATCAAAAAGTAAAGTTTTATATGTGAGAATGGCATTTTGAAATGTCTGAAGGGGAGATACTTTTCCCCCTTTTTCTTTTTTTTTT
>NW_016690212.1:2078589-2089889 GCF_001604755.1 Lepidothrix coronata
TGAAATTCAAAGGCACATATATGTTCAGTTCTTTCTGACAGATTTTACTTCCTTTTTCCCATTCTTTTTATTTTTTTTTTTTTTTTTTTTTTAGTTCCTTCCCTCCCTCCCTCCAAGTAATATATATAATTTTCTGCACAAGATTTTCCAAAGAAAAGAAGAGCTGATATTCAGCTGATTATCTCTGAGTACCTAGTCTGTTTAAATGTGCCCTTGGTATGAGCATCCCTTTCCCCCCCCAAAAAAAGGCATCACTTCAATTTTTAAAGGCTAGTGCTTTTACGAATAAGAGGGGAGAAGGCAAGTAAGCAATAAAACATATATACACATAGTGTGTAAGGCAAGTGGAGAGAAGAGGCATTAGGAATCAGAGTATCCACAGTTTCTTCAAACAACAGGAAGATATCTTCTTTTGTTTGACCAGAAGAGTGAAATGTGTAACAGCTGCTGCAGTTACAGTAAATGTCTATGAGCAAGTAGGCAGGTGCAGCAATGCTAATAAATGCTGCAACAGTATCTTTGCTGAATACAGGGCTCCTTATCCTGTTAATAACCAGGCTGCCGCATTCTTCGCTTCTTAACTATCATCTCGTCTAAAAGTAATGTCTGTTTTTAACCTTCACTAGATATAATCCTATTGGTTTAATGACATTAGCAGTTGTTCAAACCACTCTTTTTTTCCATATAAAATAATCTTCATTGCATTAATCAGAACTCTCACAGCTCTCTTAAGAACTGGAACATTACATGTTTTAAAGGAACTAATACCTTTCCCTGTATAATGGAAATAATAGTTGGTTTTTTCCTCCTTGAGAGTCTGTATCCTGACGGCAGCCCCTCAGTCTACCATTACCTCCTTGTAAAGTCCCTATTCTTAGACCATTCAGTTTGGACCCTTGTCTGCTCTCTGCCAATTATCTTAGGCCTTGTTATATTCAGGCACTAAAATATCTTAGGTGTTGAATGGAACTGGACATCTAAGAAGGTCTAAAATGCTCTCAAGTTAATTTGCATCTGTTCATATCAATTTGAAGGTTTTAACAAAAACTTCTCCAGCTCTGTTAGTGCTTCTCTACATTCATTTTCATCTATTTTTATATAGTATTTCCAGAAAACTTCACGTAGTCCAATTTAGAATTTAAAATGCTTATTAGTTAACAACTGGTCATTATTTCTAGAAAGCCTTATAGTTAATTGTCAGTAGAGAGAAGCAGGATGGGAACTATGGAAAAGCCTGCGTATAAAATTTATCATGTATTTATTATTGATATTTTCATTATTTAGACTAACATTCTGTATTATTCAAAATCTGATTATCATTTAGCAACCTATTATTCATCCAATGCTTTTCTAACATTTAAACAAGATAATTTTAATATTTAGTTTTCTTAGCCATTGATAGCAAGAAAGTTTTCCAGCTGAATGCATATTAAGTTTTCAAAAAGCAAACTTACTCAATTTTTGTGCAAAAATCTCTGTGCAGAAAACAGGTACTTTTCTGTACTGTGGCTTAAAATATTTTTTATTGTTTCTAGATGCTTTCTCCTCACTGATTAAAAGTATCTTAAGGAAGCAGCTGAAGCTTTGTTCATTTAAGGCTCTGTTACTTCATTGCTTAAGACACTTGTTATTAAGGAGAATGGATAAATCAGTCCTACAATTTACTTTGAGAAATTTTTATCTCTCTTTGTGGTAGGACAGTAAATTTTGCTGCAGTGCATAGTCTTACACGAAATTCTAGTTACTACTGATATCCTGGAAATCATTTAGATACCTCTACTTTGATCTGTATTCCTCTTCCCTCTTTGGCCAAATACATAATTTGGGAGCAGGTTTTATTTGAGATTACTGCCAATCTGATTTTTCTTTTCCAAAGATTTGGGATATCCTATGGAAATATGTTATTTCTATGAACACATTTACCAGTGAACTCCTTTTCTAAATTATTTCTCGGAAGTGATCATGGCTAGGCTTCGCGAACGAAGATTTGGGAAGGCTCTATCCACATTTGCTACAGGCACGCTGGTGGCTTATGAGGCCAATACGAGACAGACATATCCGATTGCAAAAGGCACAGCAGAAAGACTCCTTAGATGGTGTATTCTGCAATACACGGTTCTTTCTGCGTTGCCTTTTTTCCTCGATAGTGATCCTGCGTGTGTTCTCAAAGGAGACAGCTGTTTTATAGATGGTGTGTCTCCAGGCCTCCCGATTTGAGGCCAGAGTAGACCAGTTATGGTGATCAATATGGCCAAGGCATGAGAAAAAATGTCAATGCACTTTTGCAACTGAGATGTATGTTTAACAGAAAATATTCCAGCATTTTTACAGATACAGTAATTAACTACCTTTATTAATAATAATTTCTGCATTTACTACACTGTTCACTGAAAGAAACTAAAAGGTATTACATAGATTATTGGCCTTATTGCAGATGGTCTGCTGGAGTACCACGAACAACTGAGTAAATCAGGGATAAAAATTTGTGATTAATGAGACAGAGTCAGAAGCATGGTCAGCTCTGAGTCACTGTCCCTTGTTCCACAGGGGGGGATAACACTCCTCATTATAAGCCATCTCCTGTCAATGTGCTTCTATACGCATTCCTTAAGTGTTTCCATCTATTTACTCTGGTCTGTGGAGGAATACAGCTTTTTTTTCACTTGTCAGCAGACCTTCAAAAAGAAAGACCTGAAAAAATGAGAGCAATAAGGACTTATTAAGTAAGCAGTTTGATCAATCACAAATGAGCAAATATCCCTGCAATCAGATCTTCAGGTTTTACACTTTTGATTGCAGTTCTGACCTGACTCAGACTTTATGTCTGAGTAAAGGTAATTATCAAGAGTATAAAAGAGTTAAAATGCATTTGGTTCTTCTGGAAAATCAAACCATGAGGATCATTCTTGTCAAATCAATAATGAGCTGAAATTCTGTGCCATTGTCTAGACAATGGCCTTTTATTTTCTTGCAAGATATCTGTAATTCTCAAAAGCTACTGCTATGCACTACTTTTTCTTACTGATCCAAAGTACACACTGTACAGCATTTACAGTTCTCAAAAATCAGGTCCTATTAAAAAGGACTTTTTCCACTTTGATCAACACAAGATAACATTTATTAAATCACAAAAGAGCATTGTTAAAGTAATATTAAGGGGTTAAATACAATCAACAAAAGCCAAAGTTTTAGTGATTTTTTTCTTTCTCCATTATTCTTAACACACTCAGGCTTACAGGTACTTCAGTCTTTAGACACACGAGTTATTTCCCACACTAGACAGTAGCTATTATTATTTCTAGGATGTAGTAAGGGACTGAAATTATTTCATAGTCTCATAGAAGCATCAGTTGGAGTCTCCTGCTGAACCTGGGCTATTGCCAGGAGTGCACAGGGGCAGCTCTGTCTGTGTCTGGCAGAGTCTTCAAGATGCCCAGGAGAGAGATTTCACAGCCTCTCTGTGCAACTTATCTCAGTGAAGTACTACCCACCTTGTGGCTTTTTCCCCCTTTAATATCCAATCTTATTTTTCCAAGCTGCAGTTTGTTACTGCTTCTACAATGATGTTGTTGGGCATTGCTGCAAAAAGTTTGGCACTGAGATAATTTAAATTAGACAAAAAACCAAAATACAAAAAAAAAACCCAACAAAAAACCCCCACCCCAAACCAAAGAAGCAAATATAAATAAATATAAACAAACAAAACAACTGACCAACCAACCAAAATTAAATTCTCCAAATCTGTCTGTCCTCCCAACCCCCCACCTCCTACCCTGGCTTTTTTTTTTGTGTGGTCACTTACACCACACCCACACACTGTCCCCCAAGGAAGGCTCTGTCATTAGTATTGGGTGGGGGTTTTTTTGAGTGATTTTATCCTTTGTGTTGACTGTCTCAGTTTTCAAATATTTAAATTAAAATAAAGAGACACTTTGTCTGGTCATTTTTAATTTCAGGCTTGAGAAATAATGTAAATAGAAAGTTTCAATAATCTTGTCATCAGAAAACAGACCCAAGGGTGCTGTTAGCTGAAGGGAGGCATTTCATTATCTTTTTAACAGGCAAAGGAGATAATGAAAAACAAGTTCTACCATTGGACACTATCTTTTGACTTCCCTCTTGGGAAGCTGGAGGTGATGGAAGGTCACTGGCCCTCTGCCTTCATGCCTTGTTTGCATTGTTTCCCTGCTCTTGGCCTATGCACTATGGGAGGGATATAGCCTGGATAACTTAGACCTTTGTCCTGCACCTAAGTGGTATGTCCAGTGTAGCAACTTGTTTAAAGTGAATGATTGTTTTCCTGTTTATCAGTGAAAGATGGATCACTTACCTCAGGAGAAAGTATTTCCCTTGGACACCCATCCCCATCTTCTGACTATTGCCAGGGCGAGTGGTGTGGGTCTTTTCGTGTCTCAAAAGCAGATTACAAGGCTATCCAGAAGCACTTTAGGTCACAAAGATGTGTTCTCTGACAGCACAGAGTAAAATGATCTCTCAGAAAAAGAGCATGAGTAGGGGCACTACAGTAGTCTCTATTTGATATGTTTGATATGATAGTCTCTGTTTGATACGTTGACATGTCCTTTTTTTTTTTGTTGTTGGGCAGAATAGTAAAGAATCCCTGAAATTTCATTCTTATTGAATGATAGGACTTGTTAGTCTTTAATTAAGGAAAATACTTAAAGGAACATTTTAAAAAATGCCTGAAATTCCTTCTGGGCCGGGAGGAGGATAAAGTGTATAAGCCAATATCTAGAATGACTAGATATTCCTTGTGTTAAAAATGAATATTTAGCATCCTTGCATTTATTCTCCTTCCTTTCTGTTAAATACTTCAGAAATCTAATTTAATGCATAAATTAAAGTAATAAAGAACAAAAATACATGCTTGCTTATTTTTAGTTATGAAATAGATGACTTCATTTGAGAATAAAAATATAAACCACACTGTAGCAATTATAAATTCCTCAAGAACTTGATGATTTAAAGGAAATTAACTGTAAAAGATAAAGACCTGGGCAAATGTCTTAGCTGGCATATAATACCTATAGCAAAATGCTGGAATCTGTGGAGACCACAACAGAAAACAAAGTGGGAAAGAAAATCTTTGGGATTTGTAAAACAATGCACTAAAAAATTCTGAAGTTATAGATAGCGCCATAGTTTACCTTTATTGGCATGAAAGGGGACTCCAGAGATTGTAACAGAAGACAAATGACCATAGTTGGCCTCTTTTCCAAAATCTGTTAGTGTGCTCTATTGGAAAGCACAATACTCCTTCATTACGGTATCTATTTATACATAGGAGGGGAAATGAGAGGTGTAGCAACTTGAACACATAAGTTTCTATGCAAAGTATAGGTCAGGCGGAAAACTTGGTTCTTACTGCTGAACTTCCCACTTTTTTTTTAATTTATAAAGACTTTCATCAAACATAGGTATGAATCTGCAGGACTAACCTAGATGATGGAAGAGGAAATGCTGTGGTGGAAAAAAAAACTCCAAGCTCCCTATGGAAGTTTTCAAGAATTCTTTGTTGAGATTCCCTAGAAAGGGCAGAATGGAGGTTCCCTCTTCATGATTGTGTAACCAGGAAGTGTTATAGAATGTGATTAAAACTGCACAGAGAAGACTTTTATTAAAAGCTTATAATGTGAAATTTTGCAAAATTTTACTCTCCTGAATTGGATTATGTAACATGTAACACATCATAGCTCTTCCTTTGCTTTTCTTTTTTTAATTGCCTTTCAGGTTGGTTTTGGTGGTTCCATTTATTACAAATACATATATGAAAAATTGAGATGGAAAGATTTTGCACATAAACTTCATGATATGAAGCTCTTCATGAACCCTGTGCTATTTATGTACAACTATGCACAAGCAGCATATAACAGTTTATGTTCAACTCTTGTTACACAGGAAATTGTATGCAACTCTTGGCACATAAATGTATGTCTATTTTAGCTTCTAGCATATAACACTTTTACTGCCCAAAAGTTTTATCCCTCCTCTTCCACATAGAAATATACTTCGTAATTCCCTGAAGAAAAGTTCTGGGAGCTATTTTTCATTTTAGAGATAATTCAGAAGTCCAGTGAGTTTAGTACCAGTGATTTTTTCAGTGTGTTTGTATTATTATCCCTGAGGTGTTCAAAATGCTAGGCTGAATACCTCATTCCCAAGCATGCATTTCTGATTACCCCCAACTTGTCTGATTACGAATTTAGCAGACAACCTTGCTGAGGGCTGGTTTGGCACACTATGTATTAAAATTATAGGTGAAGCCCCCACACCAGCTGCTTTTTTTTGTATCACATCCTGCTCCCCAGTACAAGTGTCTGTCTCTGAAGGCCTCTGTTTCTCCTGCCTAGCCTGGTGGAGTTCTCCACCTCCGACCAGGCTTAGGGCTGCCTCTGCCTCTCCATGAGGTCAATCTTCCACACTCCCTGCCTCGTTTGTAGAACTGGTTGATGTTTTTGCCACCTTAAGCACTTTGGAGGGATTTTCAAGGATACTGAAATGCTGAAGATTCACATATTACCTTAACACAGCTGGCCCCAGGTCTGCCACTTTTCAAGTTTGGCCACAGCAGCTCTCCTTGCTAAAGAACCAGGCTCTGAGCCTGATAATCACTTTATATTTTACAGGTTCATATTCATTTATCTTAAAACTCTGGAATTTTCTCTGATACCACTGTATGCATCAATCCAATAGCACTCTTACCATGGTACTGCAGCCAGATACATTCCCTTTTTACTCCAATTCAACGAAGAAGTACCTTCAAAATGTTGCTGGAGACAATCTAATTGTTTAGCAGTTGTGCAAGTTGGTTAAAACACAAGCACATCAGAAAGACTAAAATGTAATCATAAAATATGTCATGTTGTTAGTTTAGAAAAACCCAACTAAACCCTAACAATGTAAACCGACTTTCCTTATTGAATTGCACTATTTATTTTGTTTCTTTCAATTACTGCACATAGACTTGTAATATATTTATGCTGATTTTTCCAAATCTTTTCTACAGCCTAATTTCTTCAGTGAATGGTTCTCTTTTTCAGATGTAGTAAGAAGCATAGATTAAAAAGCAGTGAGGGCTATAAACCTCCAGAACCAAAATAAAGTTTGTGGGAAAGCTTACAGTCAGAAAATGCATGGCATGTGAGTTAAGAAAGTCCTGCAAAGCTGTTTTGATGAACTGGAGAAGGCAAGTTACAATGGCCTTGGTCTTAATTTGTTTCTATTGTCTGTTCCAGATTTCTGGCATAAAATGGGACCTTGCTAGTTTCTCTATTTACAGTCACATTTTCTGTTGTAGGTACTTTAAGTCTGGTAGTATTTAATGAGTTGCTCTCTATTTGGGAATGATTTGGAACACCTTTTTTCAAAGAGTGGAGAGAGGCAGATCCACAGCCTTCACAGTGTCCCAGGGGGCTTTAATAAGGTCTTTGTTGGTATCCACTGACTTAATAAGGCTCCTGCATACTCAGGAGAATGACTGAAAATCAATAGGAAATGGAATTACAAGAAGAGCAGAAAGACAGGAAGAAGGATGAAGGACAAGGGGAAGACAACAAAGCCTGCTAAGCAAAGAGGGTTCTGGATTTTAGACTGACAGGGCTTGAACTGCTTTCCAGAAGAGCTTGAACTCCTGGGTTGCTCCCCAGACTGAGATCCACTGGCCCTTCCACAAGTATCGACCACTCCAGAGACAATTGCTGCTGTCAGATGCAGCCTGGATGCCTCAAGTGAATTGGTCTTCACTCACTACAATTGGATCCAAGTGGATCCATCCATGAGCATGTCATTGCTTATTGTTGATCAGCTTTGTAGCTTAGACACTAGTCCCTGTTTGGAGAGGACTTACATTTTTGCAGTCCCATATTAAGTGATGGCTAAATGCACTCTTGCAAGCTGTGCTTTCTTAGCATCTTTACTTCCCCGAACCACTACCTGAGCTCAGGACTCTGAATCTACTTCGTATTACTGTACTGCCTGCTTACATTCCTCATGTTCCTGCACAGCTCAATAAAAAGCTTTATTTATGTTTTAGTTGTGTAGAAGGTATAACAGTTTAATGACTATATGCTCTTCTGAGGATTAGTTTGTAAATTCCTAGCAAGTGTTACCGTGTGAAAATTGGAGCTCTGACTTCCTTCTTTTTCAATTTTAAAAACTCATTTTATTTCCAACATTTGTGAAAGGGATGAATAATTTTATTTAACAGTAAAAAGGAATAAATAAAACATCTGATTTAGCATTTAGCAAAGCCAGTGCCATATCTTTATTTTTTTCTGCAACTCTGGTAAAAATTTTAGAAATGAAATGTTAATTCCAGTGATAACTGATTTTGCATTTTTTCCTATCCTGAATCTTGCCTACATGATAAATCCACATAAACCAATTACTGACATAAATGCTCTGAACTAGAATTAATAAAATGTGTTAACATGTTATTTTGGTTCAAAAAATTGATACATATGCCTTATTGAGATTTAAATACCTAATGATTTAGATGAGGACCATGCATCACATTCACAATCATTTTCTCTGAACCTTTTTTAGAAAGGTAATTAAACTTGTGAATCAATATGGATGTAAAAATATCAATACTATATGTTTGCTGTATGACAGATATACTGGCGTATGGAACAGCAGCTGAACAACAGTTACTTCAGAGAACTGTGAAAGTACTGAATTTTAAATGACTAAACACATAATCTGGGAATTTTTAGTTTATATAGCTGAAAGATAATATTTGAAGTATATTTTCCATGAACAAAAGGTAGAAAAACATGAGATGTCATAAAATGTATCAATATTCTACATGAAATCTGGGAAGTTTCCTCAACTGCTATTAATATGCCTCTTTAATTTGATATGTAGTTTAAACTGCCCAACCTATTAGCTCCCACTACTAATGTACCCATATAGTATCTTCCATAGTATAGGATGTATTCCCCGAATCTCTAATGCTTTAGATCAAACATGAACTGAGCATAGTTCATGGCACATAGAAATTTGTGTTGCTGTTTATTATTTGAAGTGACGGCTTCTGCAGCTCTGCTTGAGCAGATAAATATAAAAGTCTAGAGAAAATGTCTCTACCATCAACAAAGTTAAAGTAAAGACATGTAAATAGTGTAACTAGTGCTGATAAACAAAAAGAATGAAGAGTTTGTCCTGTATAAGTCATAACCTTAATGATAACAGGCAGCCACAGCATTGCATTGACTAATGCAATGACATTTCTATTTTTTCCATATGCCCTCTTGCCACCAAATGCACAATGTAGATGTGGAGCTGCTATGCATACTAAGCATTTTCATTCTCAAAATATCACAGTTACATATGAACGTTCTACTTTCCTGACTGGTAAGTAGTCTGCTCAATTTATGTGTCCTGTGGTTCCAAGAAACTAAATTTTAACAGAAGAGGCAGATACAATTTGTCTCTTTCAGACATGTATTCTGTTTATACATTCATATCCATACTACAAAAGATTTTGGGGGGGGGAGTGTTTTGAATATGTAATTTCTCACTTTTCTTATAATGGTGCTCCGGGGCTTTAAGAAAAACCAGTATCCACTACCTTGGGAACATGGGTTCCATCCCCATCAAACATTTATAATACTCTGGAAAATATTTCTGACCCTCATTTCTCCCTTATACAAAGCACAGTGTACCAAGTCTGGCACTACTGCACACTAAAACAAGAAATGCTCACCGAACTATGTATGTAAGCAGGAAATGCATCGTCCCTCTACAGTAGTGTTCGGTGGCAATTCTCATGAGCTAAATACCATTTGAACTGTCAATGGGAATACACTTTCAGACCACGTTATAAAATTTTTTTTAAGCAAAATAAAAAATAGTTACACAGAAATTAATGGATATAAAACTGTTTATACATTATCTGAGGCTCTGAGAGGAACCAAAATAATAATTTTCAATTTCAAAACAGTAATTTTCTGTAAGTTTTGGAAGAGGAGGTACTTTGTTGTCAATACCTAGTTTTGTGATGGAGATAGGCATATTTATAAAGGGATTAGAAGATATTACCCAGGATAGCAGAGCTTGAACTACAGAAGGAGTAACACTCCCTGTTACTCCTATGTCATTGTTTATGCACAATCCCAACTGTATCTAGATATGTTTAGGTTCTACTTAGAGGAGTGTTCTGTGATTACTTCAGTGAGCCAAATTACATATGCAGAGCATGGGATCTACTTTTGTTCGCATTGTAGAACAATTATTTTGCTCTTTGGACATTATCTTGAAGACAGATCATTCTAGGGAATTTATTTTTAATATTTTGAACATAAAACATATCTAGATGATAATTGCACATTATGGTTTGTATTTTACTCTCAACTGAGCTAAATCTCAGTCATAGGGATCTGAGACACGCTGCACCAGTTGGTCTGGGTGTCAGGGATCTCTTACTGGGGCTGATACATTTACTTGTATAACCACTGCGACTTCATGTAGATAGAGAAAATATGGGTTGTGACCCTGATGGCAGCTGATGACCATCCTGTAGAGTTTACAGGATCTGGAATATCTATGGAGGCCTCCTACCTTATGTAAGTAAACTTTACTCACTGGTATACCTCACTGCTGCCTGGCCAATATTAACAGTTTATTATAACTCAGTGTGCACTGGGTGTGCTTTAGCACCTGTCCAAGTACTTACACGTACTTCTGCAGAACAGAACATCAAGATGAGTCGGAAAGTTCTGACGGTCTACTTTGAGAGATGAGCTGGCATAGATTTGTGCTGTGTTAGAAACCTCAGACACAGAGCCCAGTTCTAAAACAGAGGCTGATTTTTTTGACTGTGTTTTTTTAAACTAACTAGGACAGCAGTAATCTCTGCAGCCAGAAATAATGGACAGGTACATTGGCATTAATGCGAACTTTCAGACAAAATTACTTGAATAAATACCTCTCTCCAATTTCAGTGCCCTTATAAATCTCTGCTAGGTTACATAAGCAGTCATAAAAAAAGTTTGTTCTCAGCCCAGTTTAGCCAACTAAAGAAGTCATAATCAAGAAGTATTGACTTCTTTCCTGGGCCATGCGAAACTGCAAACAGAAATCTGGAGATATTTGAGAGCCAAGGACTCATTGAAAATCCCAGTTTGAATATCGTTTCCTGGTTTCAATTCATTGTATTATTCATAGTGTTTCTCTTTGAGTAATTTTAAGCATCACCCACATTCACAACTTCTCTTAGTTATTTCAAATATAATTTATACAATACTTACTTCTTCTCTTTCATCACTTAAATATTTAAG
>NW_016690212.1:2090582-2103106 GCF_001604755.1 Lepidothrix coronata
CCCCTCTCTTTTTTTTTTTTTTTTTTTTTTTTTTTATTATTTTTTTTTTTTTTTTTTTTTTTTTTTTTAGTCAGAGCTAACAGCAAGGTTGTTTTAATGCCCTAGGCAAAACAGTTGATAATATGCCCCATAGTGGGAGGTTATGCAATAGTCCTGGAACAGCCTTCAGTCTGTATTATGAGCCATTCAAGTACAAAAAAAAAGCCTCCAGGTCTGATAGAAAAGGAAGCACTTACCTTCTAGCTGTAAAAAATGATGGGAACATGCAACAGAAGAAACACAAAGAATATTCATTATACCAAGGGCAGTTAGTGCTTTTGTTTAATTCTTCTCAGGCCTCAGTCATCATCAGTTACAACTTTTCTATATAGGACATTCAAGGAATGCAGCCTGAATTAGTTAAAGATGTGAATTTAAGCTTCATTGGTTAAACTATACTGAATCCTTGTGTTTGATTTAATCAAATTTAGTAAAAAGAATTAACTTAATTCCCTAAATTAAAGCCACTTCACACATTATTTATTTTAAGTTTAGTATGTTACTGTATTTTCTTCAAAGACAGAATAGAGAGTCACACTTACTGCTTGAAAAAATGCATTTATAACACCCTGCACTGATCTTTAATTCAACAAGAAAAGGATCATCCTAACAGTGTCATTCTGTAGTTTCTCTGCTTCTGTTGTGGTTAACATTTCAACCTGTGCAGAATAAAGAACATCTGTTTTTAAGACTTTATAATATTTTTCTACTATATCTTTAGTTTTCATTTCATGTCAACTTGCCATATGCCAACCAATTTACCATAAAATCTCCCAGCCTTTTGAATGCATCCTCTATGTTTCTTTTTTAGCTGTCTCATTCAAGACATTCATTCTAAGGCTTCATAAAGATGATTTTACTGACGACCTAAGTGTGTGGATTCCCACTTTTCACTCATGATCCTACCCAGGTGTTTTATATATAAATGCTTAGAGTAGCACAGGAACATCCTGAAGTTTTGATCAGCTCAACAAAAGTTGAGCACCACGCAGAGCTGCTCATCCTTTTCCACAGCTCAGACCTGCTCTAACATTGCAGCCACATTTCACAGCTGAGTTCAGATGCGGTAAAATCAAACATAGTGAAACTACATGAGGTGAATTCCCTCAGTTACCTTAATGCACTTGAATATATTTTAACTTTCACTAATCATTGGCTGAATTAACAGGTGCACTAGAGTAAGAAGTAATTCCTTGTATGCTGAACCTGTTACAGATGCATGGCTCTATGTGTCTACTTACAGCCCCTTTTCTAGGCATTTCATTGAGAAAAGGAGAGTCACACAGGCTTTCCTCTTCTCATTATTAAAATGTCTTCAGAGAATTTCATCTTGTTCTTAAATTTCAGTAGTGTCATTTACTGTTGGTGTTGGGGTTTTTTAACATAAATTAATTTTAGAGATGAGTCTTGCCTTTGGAATTGGGCATGATCTTTTAATACATATACAGCATATTTAAAATGCATGAACATGAAAAGCCATTGTCAAAAAATAGTAGAACAGTATTAAACATATATTCTTTGTTAGCAACATTGCTATATTGCTAAATCACTCTCTGAAAGTGCTGCTTCTCTGGCACTTTCTGGGAAGAATTGATAGGAAGTCGGAAGCAATGCAGTTGTCCTGTAAATCAACGATGATATATTTCTTACAATATCTATGTAAGCCCAAGGGAAGAAAAGACTTCCATGTCTCCTCCATTAATGTTTCCAGCAGTGTTATCGTGCTTGTAGCACTGGTTACACCACCATATCAGTGCTCACAAGGAAGAGCATTGTATTTTGAGATTTTGGCAAAGGTGTTTTGAATAAGGTCCCATATAAATATAAAAATTAAAAAAGGGCTAACTGTAGCTTGCAGACGAGATTGCTGGTAAAAAAAAATAATGAAGCAAGAAAGCATATGAATTATCTAGTAAAATAATTGCAGTGATTACACAATAAAACCTTAAACTTGTTCAGCTTTATTCTGATCTCTCTAACCATGATGTTAGGCTGTCTGAAAAAACCTGTGTCTTACTCTGAATTTAATGCAAATACCATAGAATATAAAGGCAATGAGATCACATATCCTTAATATAAAACTGCCTGGTTTTTCTGCTTCATTATAATCTAGAAATATGCCACCAATTAGATTATTTCAGAGAGTATTTTAAGAAAGAAATATTTCTGTGTATTACTCCTAACTGATGTATGTTACATTTTGTGGTCTGGAACTTATTATTTTTCTTTCCCTGACAATGCATTTCTTTTAGGAAACAGAAAACACACAGTAGTTAAAATATTTCTTTTTTTAGGCACATTCTCTGGGATCATGATAGAGGACGACACTGTATGAAAATAGGTATAAGCTGTTAGACTGCCCAGTGGCCTGAGGATGTTTTCTGGGCTTTCACATAGCACAGCACTGGGTCTCTTAAGTTGTCTTCATTGCTTAAAATAGCTTGTCAGGAAACAGAAAACTCAGATAGCCATAGGTTACTGTAGATGAGACCTTTAGATGATTCCAGCTCTAAGCAATGAGGTGAATATGTTCAGCTACTTTGTAGGCAGCTGTTTCTGTCCCTGTGCCTTCAAGCTCTACCCACTTGGCTGAGATGTGAACAGAAACCCCAAGGGGTGCAGTTTTTGAAATGGATCCAAAGCAGCTTGGCTCACGCTGTGCTTCATGTAAGTTTTATTTTTTATCATGATGACATAAGTTAAAAATAGCTAGGATGTTTATACTGTTCATGAAATAGCAAACACTCTGGGTTTCTCGCTGTCAAAATCAGACAAACCAAATTAATCTGACAGTTGTGTTCCTACTGTCATTCCCGTGTGAACCGGTACTGCTGGGGAAGAAACTGCTAGTGATACAAGAAAAAAACCCTTCCATCTTGCAAGACAATGCCACAAAAAAAGGATGTGCTGACAAACTGATACACAGTAGTCTTCAGAAAGTGGTCAACTCATGGATTAGACTGAATTTTGAACGCATAAAATTGGAAGTAACTTTGGACACAATTGTGAAAATATTTTTAGGGACTGTGTTTATCTCTTTGTTTCTTTGTTACTTTGTTTCTTTCTTTCTTTCTTTCTTTATCTCTTTCTTTCTTTCTCTCTTTCTCTCATTCTTTCTTTCTTTCTCTCTTTCTTTTTTTTTTTTTATATCAGAATTAACTCCAGTTTAGTATTCACTGCACTCTATAATAAATACATCAGAAGGGAAAAGAAAGTCTGTGGAAAATGCAACTGGCAAGCAAAAAAACTTAAATTAAAAGAAAAAATCTTCCAGCTGGCAAAATTGAGAAAAGTTTAATTTGATTTTCATGTTCTGCTTTTTCTCATTTCTTTTGATTCCAAAGTAGTTTTGATTTGTGCACAAAACTCTAATCATTAGAAATTAGAACATGCAGAGGATATTTTACATTTCTCTTAACTTCCGATGTTGTGTAGTGCTTCTGTAGTTTCTTCAGCATTCAACTTTTGTTTAACTTCCCTAGTACACCTACACAACAAAGAGAGTTGATGAGCACTACATGTCTCCCAGTCTGCTGAGTGATGGGATGGAGAGTCTGTATCCAGGTCTGGAATTCGCTGCCATAGGGAATAGTTCTGCAAACAGGCTGGAGAAGAGATGTGCTGTCTGCTGTCTCTCCATTCACTGAAAAGACAGAATCAAAGCTCGAACCATCTCCATTTATACGTTTAATTTCTGACTGCCATTTAACCACTATGAGATATTTTGTAGTTCCAGATTTTCTTATTCACACAAATACCCTTAAGTTTATAACCAACTCTCTCTAACTCATTACTTGATTTCAGGCAGCTCATTAAATCTTATGGGATCTTAGTCTATACATCTTTTAAATAGAGAGAGGTAGCAGTTATTTCAAGACTAAAATAGTAATTTTAAAATGCTTTGACTTCTCCAGAATAACAAAGTTGCTAAAAAGCATGACCGACATAATGTTATTTGCCTCTGCTGGCCTCCTGCAATATTAATAAAATCAAATACATGCTTTTGCCTGTATTCAAAGATTCTAAATATGCAGTTTAGGAAGACTGGGAGAAATATCCCTGGGGTTTACTTGGTGTGGTTGAAAAATGCTAAAATCTTGCTTCACTCTATTATTTGGTGAGAGTAAACAAGAAATTAACCTGAGACACTAAGCAACCACGGTGTGTGAGCAGATAATAAAAGCCTGGCAGAAATTTTGTCGAATCTAACACTTCTATGAGCTGGAATTATTCCATTTCCTTGACTTTATTTTTCAACTGTAAGAAAGCTAAGGGAGTTCTAAGCATCAGTCATAAAATGATAAGAGCTTTTTAAGAGACTATCAGGTTTTTTGTATAAGTCTATGATATTTCTTTGTTCTTCACAAAATAAGATGAACAATGTGGCTCAGTCTTATTCATTTTACACTGTAAATCCCTTAAAAAAGATCTGAAAAACCCCAAAGCATGTTGGCAGTGTATTCTTTTTGTGAAATATTTTTACTCATTAATAGCTCTGATATATTTATAGGAAGCTAACCACAAAAGATAACAACTATCATAAGGTTTGAAAGATTTTGAAAGTAATACTAGTTCATAGGACACATAATTAAAAATAAAACAAGTCAAGTTATTAGTTGGGAAATTTAAATCTTAGCAAAGATTATTGATTTCTTGGTCAGCCGTATTCCCTTTTTTGTCACTTTTTCTCCTCTTTCTGCAGAAATACTGGGCCAAACATGAAAGGGTTAAGAGTTACGTTTTATCTGACAATTCTGCATCTACTTGAAGCCTGTTCTTCCTTCCATATGAGATGTGACGTGGTGTTGCTGTCCTTACATAACAAGGCAAACTCTGGTCTTTTATGGACTATTTAAAGAGCATCTCTAAAGTAGACTGGCCCTTCCAGGAGAATGGACTGAAATCCTACAGATCCTCATTCAGTTGCTCGTTAAAATGTGCTGGAAGAGTGACTGAATCAGAAACATGTATCTGATTCCTCAAAAGTTTTCCTTTTAACGTTTGTTGACCCACTTTCTCTTTTACTAAAGGGTCGTTGCAGGTGCAGAAAGATTTCTCATTAAATGCCACCTCTGAATATAACAATTCCTGAATTCTAAAGTGCATATTTATTCTGTGTACTAATTAAGGATATTGTTCTCTTTTAATTTAAATGTACTTGTTGAATTCCCTGAGACTTCACCAGCCAAGGGATCCTCAGGTTTGTCTTTGACACTTTTGAACAAAGGGGTCTCCGAAGAAAAGAGATCAGCAGGATTAGACTGCAACCAGACAAAAGAGAAAACAAATTGCAAAGCTGGCTCAATTCCCATAACAACATTTGGAAATTGTCAAGAAAATTTAATTCTAATCAGAGAAGTAAAAAGAAATATTTACGATAATTAAGAGAAACCTGGGCTACAGTGTGAATCAGCTGGGAGGATTTTAGAATAAAGAGATGAATTACAGGAAAAAAAAAAGGGTGCTCTTTAATTGGTGAGTAGAAAGGCAGGTTGAGGAAGCAGTCACAAACGTGAAAAAGAGTGGAATAAAACTATACTCAATGAGAATATTTAAAAATGTTGCCAGGAAATGGCTGCATCTAGAGGTTCTTTCTTTTCAGAGAGACTTTTATAGAAAAATATGTTTTTCCTGCAGAATCATTCAACATTACAGCCAACAACCTATCCCTTGTTCCAGAAAAAATCTTACACACTCTGTACACAATTTTGGTGAAAATAATGAAGACTTTTTTTAACTTTTAGTACATGGTAAATACTTTGATTCAATTATTTAAACTTTTAAGCTGTACATAAATCAAAAAAAAATTCAAGCAGCAAGGAAAGAATAAAAATAATTGCAACATGATTCCCCAGAAAGAAGGCCATTGCATGAAATCTTTGTACTACTACTTATCTTCAGAGAAAATGTAATTTATGAGATGATATTGAGGTAATGCTTGTTTTTATTTCCGAGTGTGGTAATGTGCTCAATAAGAATAAAACTTTATGATCCAAAATTTTCCAGCATTTGGTGGCTATTTATAGAATAACCAGCACCACCTTAGTAGATGAATGGATAGTTTTCTACTTCAGTATGTTTTGATCACAGAAAAATTTACCTGCACAAATTCGGAGCTTGCAGTTATATTTTACTTCAGAGAAAAATATAAATGAAAACATATGTCATGGTTTAATCCTAGCCGGGAACCGAAACACACATAACCACACACTCACTGCCCCACAGGGGGATGGGGGAGAATATCAGAAGAGCAAAAGGGAAAAAAGTTAAGGGTTGGAATAAAGACAGTTTAGTAGGTAAAGCAAAAGCTGTACATGCAAGCAAAGCAAAACAAGTAAATAATTCACCACTTCCCATCGGCAGGCTGGTGCCCATTGATTCCATCATGTGTAACAGTGATTTGGGAAGACAAACATCATCATTCTGAACTTCCCACTCTTTTTTCTTCTTCCCACTATTTTATATACTGAGGATGATGCCATATGGTATGGAATATCCCTTTGGTCAGTTGGGGTCAGCTGCCCTGACTGTGTCCCATTCCCAAAAACTTGTGCACCCCCAGCCTCCTTGCTGCTGGTATGTAGTAAGGGACAGAAAAGGCCTTGACTATGTGTAGGCACTGCTCAGTGATAACAAAAATATCTCTATATTATTAATGCTGTTTAAAACAGAAATTCAAATCACAGCCCCATATCAGCTACTATGCTTGTATTGGGTTTGTGTGGACACGTTTTTGTAGCAGGGAGCTACAGGGGTGGCTTCTGTGAGAAGCTGCTGGAAGCTTCCTCCATGTCCTCAGGACCTTTGTATAGAACCTCTATTCACAGAACTTATTTTCCAGCTCTAAAATGCTTGTTGTTATCATCAGAGGAACTGTAAGTAGACTCCAAGAGTATAAGTTTTTTGGGGAGTTGGTTTTGGTTTTTTTATTTGTTTGTTTTCTGGGGGTATTGTTTATTTGTTTGTTCTAATTTTAAATGAAATCTTTCAGAAATACACAAAGGCTTATAAATGTTCCTTGCTGCACTTTCTCTGGATCTTTTTGCTATTTAAATCACCAAGGTTTAGGACTGAATGAAACTCTTAACTGAGGCTAGTGAACCTTGTGCTGATGACCTCCCACTGCTGTCCAAGGACTCTCCACTGGAATACAGTACTCAAAGTGTCAGAGAAGCTGACTGTATGAATGGTTTGTAACACCCGGGCAGATCCTTTGCCATTTAGACCATGAAACCTGAATATTTTAAGTAGAGTCTGACTACAGTTCTGTAAATTAAACATAATCTTTGCTACGACTTTTCAAGGTGAATTGCCTCAGTTGGCAAAGCGCACAGGTGCAGCAGCAGTAAGTTCTATGAATGAGAGGTAAATGGAGCTGACAGAGGGGTTCCTGGAGACAGAGAAACAGGAAAAAGAGCAGAGAACCCCACCAGGAGCCAGCAAATCTCCCAAAAAAGGCCAGTATGGCTTGGGCCTTGCCAGGAACAATCACGGAAGATTGAGATGGCTCTAGGGAATGCTGTGATGGAGGAGTGCAAACAGACATCAAGAGGGTGACAGTGGTGGTGCAGACGGTCACATGAGAAGGGCTGTGTACACTTCTTGTAGGCTCATAGCCCAGGGAAGTGCTCTAGGTCTCTGCCAGAACAGTGAACACTCACTTCAGAGTTAAAACCATAGTTTCTACAGAGGAAGTTCATAAGATGTCTGATGCTTCCACCCAGATAGAACTGGTGGTAAGGAAGGAAACTTGAGTACAGATGGTACCGAGAGAGTGAATAGATGAAGTAGTTTCAGAACATGCTCTTGTGAACACCACAGAGAATGAAGAGCCTTGGACCCTGGTGACCAACAAAAGCAGGACTCTGCTTCAGTGCCCAGACTCCAGAATTACAACCAAAACCAGATATAAAGCTTCAACAGCTGAAGAAACCCATGAGCAAGATCTGCAAGGACAAAATATACAGGCAGCCCACAGTGGATACTACAAAAAGAAATTATGAGTACTTGCAGTGGGTGACTCTGTCCTGGACACAAAATAAACCAAATTCATTCAATTTAAAGGTAAGGGAAGCGAGCAGAGTTGGCCTAACTGTGAGCTCCTGAGTCTGTTCAAAACCAAAAGAGGAGCATACCAGAGTTGGAAAAGATACAAAGACCTGTTGAGAACTACAAGGGCTTTTCCAGGGTGTGCAGAGAGGCAGTTAGAAAAGCAAAAGCTGAGTTCAAATTGAAATTGGCCAGAGATGTCAAAAGCCACAAGAAAGGGTTCTTCCAGTATTTAAACAACAAGCAGAAGGAAAATACTGTTCCACTGTTATACATCAGAAGTTAATTATTTACCAACAATGCTGAAAAGACAGCGGTTCTCAACACTTTCTTCACCTCTGTTTTTTATCAGTTCTGTTGGGCCCCAGACCTTGGAAATAAAAATCCAGGCTGATGCAGACACAGACCCACCATCATTGAAGGAAGAGTTGGTATGGGAACTAATATAGGAGCTTATTATTATAGGACTCTTAGAAATCAATGGGCCCTGACAATATCCACCTGCAGCTCTTGAGATGGCTGACATAGTTGTGAAGTCGCTCATCCTAATCTTTGAGAAACTGTGGGGATTCATGGATATCCCAGAAGACTGGAAGAAGACTAATGTCCACCCCCTCCAAGAAGAGCTTACAGGAGGATCCGGGAAATTATAGGCACATCGGTCTTACTTCGGTCCCTAAGAAGGTTATGGAATGAATTCTCCTGGGGGATATCACAAGTCAGGTGAAGCATGTAATTGGGAATAGTTAGCATGGATTCACCAAAGGTAAATCATGCTGGAAAACTCTGATCTACTTCTATGACAAAGTAACCTGTTCTGTTTACATGGGACGAGTGATGGACTGTTATAGGTTAGAAATTCAGGAGAATTTTTCTTCCCCTGCTCCACCCCAAGAAAAACAAAGTGTGGGGGGGGAGGGGGGCAGGGAAGGGAGGTCATTAGCTTTACAAAAGATGTAGCCAGCCAAACTACATTCCTTCCTAATGGAACATCAGAGAGGCTGAGGGGTGGCTGGCTCTGTTCGGAGGGGAGAGATTGAGACAGTGCTCTCTCAGATGGAGACGGGGATCTGTGTGCAGGCATTTGGAGAGAAGACCTGGAAGCCTGTTTCTTTTTCTGGCTTCTCCTTCTCGTCCTGGTCAGCCCTGACTGCTGGCTTCAACTTGCCTACGAGCTGGTTTTTGTCTCCAGTCCGGACCTGCTGTGCTTTCATCAGAGAGTCTCTGTGCTCACTGGGAGAAAAGCAGGAGCTTTTTGGGGTGCCATCAACTGAGAACCACAGTGAGTCCTGTTGGGGGGTGAGCTGTTTTCCTCACCCCTTCCTTCCATTGGGGGAAGGGTCCCCGATCTTCTTTTCGGCTCCTCCCGCAACCCGAGACCAACCCCCCGGACCCCCTTCCTGTGTGGTGACCGCCAGTGATTCAACAGCGCCCCCTGCCGGCCACGACAGAGAACTGCAGGCCCTGCACCTTCAGCGACCCAACAGCGCCCCCTGCAGGCCACGGTTCAGCGCCCCCTGCCGGCCACGACAGAGAACTGCAGGCCCTGCACCTTCAGCGACCCAACAGCGCCCCCTGCAGGCCACGGTTAGGACTGCGCTAAAGGACAGGGAAGTGTTCAGTCAGACTTTTTTTTTTGTAGGACTACTGTCTAGGGTTTTTTTTGTGTTCTGTTACTGTTTTTGACAACATACATATGTCTTTTAATAAAGGGTTGTTATTTCTTCTGGTTTTTTTCCACACTTCCTCGATTAAAGCCCCTTAATTTTGAATTTACAATTGCTGAGAGAGAGGAGTTCGGTCTATCTTATAACTCATCCTCTTTAGCAGACATTCCAGTCTCCTCAGACTGAGACATGGACATTACCTACCAGGATTTCTCCAGGGTACTTTACTACAACCTTCTCCTGGAGTAACTGGTGCGTTACAGCCTGGACAAGTGGCCCAGGAGGTGGGTGGGGAACTGGCTGACACACCTAGAGGATGGTGGTAAATAGCTCCTTTTCAAACTGGCAACCTGTTCCAAGGAAGGTCTCCAGGAATGGATATTGGGCCCAGTGTTGTATAATATATTCATAAGTAATCTGGAAGATGGGATCAATTGTACCCTGATGATGTTTGCAGATCATACAAAACTCAGTGGGTGACTGGGTACTTTCAAAAGCAGAGCTATCCTACAGAAACACTTGGATGGATGGAAGAGTGGGCTGGCAAGAACTTTATGAAGTTCAACAACAATGTGTAAGGTCTTACACCTGGTAAAACAAAATGCAGAAGTGCAGCACAGGCTGGGATCTACCCAGCTGGGGATCAGCTCTGGAGATCCAAGCTTCATGTGAGTGACCAGTGTGCTGCTTCAACCAACAGGATGTTGGGCTGAATCAACAAGGGCAACACCACCAGCAATAAGGAAGTCTTTATCCCACTCTACTCAGTGCTTTTCAGGCCACACCTGGAATATTGTGCTTAGTTTTGGTCCCCACCATAAAAAAAAAAAGACGTGGACAGGCTGTAGAGGATTCAGAGAATGATCACAAAGATAAATAAAGGACTGGGAAGCTTGACAATGTGAGGAAAAAGGCTAAGAGGACTTTTTTCAGCCTCGAGAAAAGAAGGCTTAGGGGAAACGTTATCGTTATGTTTCAGTATGTAAAGGGCAGCTAAAAAGAAGATGGAAACTCCTTTTTTACAAGGAGTCACATGGAAAACATGAGAGGTAATGGGTGCAAGTTACTCCTGAGAAGATTCTGATTAGAAACAATAGGAAAATCTTTCACAATAAGAACAATCAGATAATGGAATAGTGTCCCCAGAGAAGTGGTGGATTTCCCAGCACTGGGCATAAAGATTCAGCTTAACAGTGTGCTGGACCATCTTGTCTAGACCATGCTTTTGCCAAGAAAAGCTAGACCAGACGACACTTGAGGTACCCTTCCAATCGAGCATTCTATGACTCCACGAATGCAAGACACCAGACACAGGTCTGCCACAAATTTGATCTTGTGCTCTGTTTCTCTGAAATGCTTGCATTCCGAGTGCAGGCTACAGCCATCTACCTGCACTCTCAGATTTTTCTGTACCTTCAGGCCCCTCATGCATGCTGAAAAGGCTAACCTACTTAGTTTAAAGCCTGCACTTGTCAGGACTGCAGTCCATGGATTCCACATTGAGAATCCGCCTTTTTCACCATAGGATATCACTGAAGTTCAGCATCTGCTCTCTCAGCGGCAGTGACAAGGTTATTTTGTGACCAGACTCCTCTCATTCAATTTATTCAAATCAATAGTATTTCAGAGAGGGCATAAAAGGAGAACAATTCCTGGAAGTTTCTGTATCACAGGCCCTGGATCTTATAGGAGGTTTTGATCTCTCTGTTCCTTGCTGGAATGACAATGTGGTGGATGCAAGTACTCAGGCAGATTTCTGAAGATGACAGAAGTACATGGTGGACTAGCCCTGTGTGACACACAGCCAGTTCTGCTGTTCACAAGTAAGGAATAAGTGTCTGGGGAGATGGTAATCAATCACAGTCTTGGCTGTGGTGATCTTGTAGCAGTGGAGCTCAGAATGGTAAGCGGAATGACAAAAGTGAAGAGCAAGAATAGTGATCCTGGATTTCAGGCAAAGTGTGTTCAGGAAACATCTTGGTGGGATCCTGTGCAAGGACACTGTCTCAATGCAAAAAATGGGAGGTGGAAGTGGGACAGGCTACAGAAGAATAATTTAGAACCATTACCTAGGTATTTAGGGGTAGTGTTAGGAAAGCTAATGCTCACTGAGATGTGGTGCTTGCAAGGGACATAAAAAGCATCAAGAAAATATTCTATGGTTACATTAGCAGCAAAACAGTGTAAAGGAAAATGTGGGAACATTGCCAAATGGGGCAGGTGATTTAGAAACAATGGATGCAAACTAGACTGAGTTACTCACTTTTGTTTCTTACACTTTAGCTTCACTTTTCATCAACAGGGTCTCCCAGGCCTCCATAACTAACGAAAAGTTTGAAGCAGGGAAAGAACCATTAGAAATGGATGAGGATCAAGTCTGGTATTACCGTATTACCCAAAAAACCTCCATCTATACACATCCATAGGTTAGACTGCATCCCAGGATGCTAAGAAAACTGACCAATATCCTCGCATGACTGCTTTGTATTGTCTTTTACAGCTAATAGAGACTGGGGGAGATTCCTGATGATGAAGAAAAACATATCTTCAGAAAGGATCAAAAAAGAAAATGTGGTGAACTATAGGCCATTTAAACTCACTTTGTGGGAAAATCATAAAGTAAGTCCTCATGGAGCACATCTCCACATGAAGGAGAAAAAGAAAGTGGCTGAGTTGTTAAGGGTAAATCACGCCTGACCAACTTGGTTGTCTCTGTGATAAAATGACTGAGTTTATTCATGAAGGGAGAATGAGGGATGTCATTTATAC